>NC_057711.1:63533894-63545637 GCF_004010195.1 Chiloscyllium plagiosum | reverse complement strand
GGAGTCGCAGGTAAATAGGATAGTGAAGAAGGCGTTTGATATGCTTTCCTTTATTGGTCAGAGTATTGAGTACAGGTGTTGGGAGGTCATGTTGCGGCTGTACAGGACATTGGTTAGGCCACTGTTGGAATTTTGCACACAATCCTGGTCTCCTTCCTATCTGAAAGATGTTGTGAAACTTGAAAGGGTTCAGAAAAGATTTACAAGGATGCTGCCAGGGTTGGAGGATTTGGGCTATAGGGAGAGGCTGAACATGCTGGGGCTGTTTTCCCAAGAGCGTCGGAGGCTGAGGAGTGACCTTATAGAGGTTTACAAAATTATGTGGGGCATGGATAGGGTAAATAGACAAAGTCTTTTCCCTGGGGTCAGGGAGTCCAGAACTAGAGGGCATAGGTTTAGGGTGAGAGGGGAAAGATATAAAAGAGACCTACGATGCAACCTTTTCACGCAGAGGGTGGTACGTGCATGGAATGAGCTGCCAGAGGAAGTGGTGGAGGCCTGTATAATTGTAACATTGAAGAGCCATTTGGATGGGTATATGAATAGGAAAGGTTTGGAGGGATATGGGCTGGGTGCTGGCAGGTGAGACTAGATTGGGTTGGGATATCTGGTCTGCATGTACATGTTGGACCGAAGGGTCTGTACCCATGCTGTACATCTCTATGACTCTATGACAGCTTTCCTCCAGGACCAAGGTGATACTGCAAGGTGATGTGCAATTTTGGTTTCCGTATCTGAGGAAGGGTGCTCTACCAATGGATGGAGTGCTGCACAAGTAAACCAGACAGCTTCCTGGGATGACAGGACTGATACAGCAAGAGAGAAGTGAGCAAGGGGGTGGAGTAGTAGTTAAGGAGCGAGGGGTATAATGGTGCAGGCAGTTAAGGGTCAACATAACAAGGGAATGGCAGCAGGTACATGAGGGGTGTATAGTGGCACATGGGTGAGGAGTAGTGGTGTCGATCATGTACGTGGGTGTCAGAATTGTCATGAGGGATGTCTGAGGGATCAGCTAAGGTGGTGATTTCAGATTTAGAGTGAACAGGTTTTAATCCACTTACCTTTCCTGGATTACTGTCCAGGTAAATGAATCTGGTCAAACTCAAAGCTGGGTACTGTTTTATAAGCTCCAGATACTGGGTGATTGCCCATCAGAAGTTTAAACTTTCTGGCAATTCTCATCAGTTGGCGCATTGGGACTTTTGAGTGTATCTTTCAAGGTATGTTTCTGCATTGACCACTTTCCATTTGGAAGACCTGGCCTTTTATTCTCCACCTGTCCCTTTGGCCTTGACACACCATTTTTCATGTAATTGTTCCTGTTTTCCACTTGATCACAGAAGCTGCCTTCTGTTCTTTTCCCCATATCTCTCCTCTCATTTACTTAAATCCTATTATTTTTCTATAGGATTTTCATCAACAGCCAGATGAAAACTCACAGACGTAAAACTTTAACTCTCTCTCTTTCTCTCTCTCCACACACAGACACTAAAGTCTGTTGAGTAGTGAATAATACTGAAATGGTTCATTGAACTTAATCAATGAATACTGCAAGAAAAAGTCATCATGGCAAAGGCATCATAATTCAAAAGTGTTCTGGTGTTTTATGAGAGGATTAGTATTACGAGTATAAGCGGCACGGTGGCACAGTGGTTAGCACTGCTGCCTCATAGCGCCAGAGACCCGGGTTCAATTCCCGCCTCAGGCGACTGCTCCGATTTCCTCCCACAGTCCAAAGATGTGCAGGTTAGGTGAATTGGCCATGCCAAATTGCCCGTAGTGTTAGGTAAGGGGTAAATGTAGGGGTATGGGTGGGTTGCACTTCGGTGGGGCGGTGTGGACTTTTTGGGCCGAAGGGCCTGTTTCCACACTGTAAGTAATCTAATCATTCTCAGTTAATAAGAAAAACCATTGTACTCCCCAGATAGGATGTCATGTGCTTTCCCAATATACATTGTCATTTGGAAATTCATGCCAAATGACTTACGATGGTTTTGCTACTGCAGTATTAGGCACAAACTGGAAATTGGGAGGGGTGATAGCTGTTTGAAGGTAAATCCACAAATGATATAGAGGAATCTTTTAAAGGCCAGTTGATCAGAGTTCAGGACCACTTATGGTATGTATGTAGCACAAATGGTTACTTGCCATTTGTCAGCCCAAGTCTGGATATTGTCCAGATCTTGTTACATTTGAATATGGATTGCTTCGGAATTTGAGGAGTTGTGAATGATGCTGATTATTGTGCAATCATTGGTGAACATCCCCACTTCTGACCTTATAATAGAGAAAGGTCTTTGATGAAGCAGCTGAAGATGGTTGGGCCAAGGACACTATCCTGAGGAACTCCTGCAGAGATGCCCTGGATCTGAGATGACTGACCTCCAACAACCATAACCATGTTCGTGTATGAAAGGTACGATACCAACCAATGGAGGTTTTGTCCCCGATATCAATTGATTCCAGTTTTTCTAGGACTCCTTGATACCGTACTCAGTTGAATATGGCAGCTGCAAAAAGCTTTACTGAGCAGTATTGTCTGCAGCTCTGGTTGCCAGACTATGTTGTGGTGTGTCGCCATAGTCTTACCAGACCATAGGGGCTGCTATCTCATTAGATAGAAGCAACCGGTGGTGATTTAGTCCGAGGGCCACCAGGCCTCAGGCAAGAGAAGAGTCCTTCATGGTAACATCAAACCAGTGATGGGAATTGAACCCACACTGTTAGCATTACAGCATTCTGTAAACCAACAATCCAGCCTTCTGAGCTAAACTGATTCCCTGCCACATTATAGGAAGTATGCAGAGGCTTTGGAGAAGGTGCAAAATAAATTTACCAGAATGTTGCTAGGATTGGGAAGTAGGGAGAAGTTGAACAAATTTAGATTGTTCACACTAGAGCATCAGAGACTAAGGGGCAACCTGATATAAGTATATAGAATTATGAGAGGCATGGACAGGGTGAATAGTTAGAGTCCTTTTCTTAGGGTGGAAATGTTAAATGACTCAAGGGCATATGTTTAAGTTGAGAGGGGAATAAGCTCAAAGAAGGTGTGCGAGCAAGCTTTTGCACAGAGGATGGAACACACCAAAAACAACAAATTTAGAATGTCTCAGAGTAAAAAGTGAAGTAAATGTCCTCTTCAGGAAACCTGCTTTTCAGAACTACCCAAATACACATGCAAATTCAATAACAGATTGGTTACTGTGTTAAATCAAAGGTCTGAAAATGATTCATTTTACTGATACACACAGTTACATTGTCACAATACTTTTCAATTTGATAAACAAATTCTAAACCAAAGGCAGACTTACTGCAAAAATTATGGGAATTCATGGAATGCTTACAGGATGGCTTTTTGGAACAGCTTGTGATGGAGCAAACAAGGGAGCAGGCTATTCTGGACTTAGTCTTATGTAATAAGCCAGACTTTATAAAAGATCTTAAAGTAAGGGAACACTTAGGAGGCAGTGATCATAATATGGTAGAGTTCAGTCTGCAATTTGAAAGAGAGAAGGCAAAATCAGAAGTAATGATGCGACAGTTAAATAAAGATAATTCCAGGGGCTTGAGAGAGGAACTGATGAAAATTGACTGGAAGCAGAGCCTAGTGGGGAAGACAGTAGAGCAACAATGGCAGGAGTCTCTGCGTGTAATTGAGGACACAATACAGAGGTTCATCCCAAAGAAAAAAAAGATTACCCGGTGGGCGGGGAGGGATTAGACAAATATGGCTAATGAAGGAAGTCAGGAAATGTATCTAAGCAAAAGAAAGAGCCTATAAAGTGGCCAACAGCACTGGGAAATCAGAAGATTGGGAAGACTACAAAAGCAAACAGAGAATAACAGAGAGAAATAAGGAAGGACAGGATCAAATATGAAGGTAGGCTAGCCAGTAATATTAGAAGTGATAGTAAAAGTTTCTTTCAATACTTAAGAAACAAACGAGAGGCAAAAGTAGACATTGGGCTGCACCAAATTGATGCTGAAAGGCTAGTGATGGGAGATAAGGAAATAGCTAAAGAATGTAATAAGTACTTTGTGTCAGTCTTTGCAGTAGAAGACATGAACAATATCCCAATAATGAAGTAAAGTCAGGGGCAGAGTTGATAATGGTAGCCATTATGAAAGAGCAAGTGCTAGAAAAGCTAAAAGATCTAAAAATTGATAAATCTCCCAGCCCCGATTCTGAGGGAGGTGGCTGAGGAAATAGTGGAGGCATTGGTTGAGATCTTTCAAAAGTCACTGGAGTCAGGGAAAGTCCCAGATGGTTGGAAAATCACTGTGTAGCCCCCTTGTTCAAGAAAGAATCAAGACAAAAGATGGAAAGTTATAGACTTGGTTGTAGGTAAAATTCTAGATTCCAATTTTAAGGATGAGATTTCTAAATTCTTGGAAGTGCAAGGTTGGAGTAGAATAAGTCAGCATGGATTTAGTAAGGGGAGGTCGTGCCTGACAAACTTGTTAGAATTCTTTGAAGAGGTAACAAGTAGGTTAGACCAGGGAAACCCAGTAGATGTCATCTATCTAGACTTCTAAAAGGCCTTTGATAATGTGTCTCACGGGAGGCTGCTGAGTAAGGTGAGGGCCCTTTGTGTTCAAGGTGAGCTACTGGCATGGATTGTGGACTAGCTGTCTGACAGAAGGCAGAGAATTGGGATAAATAGTTCTTCTTCAGAATGGCAGCTTGTGACAAGTGGGGTCCCGCAGGGTTCAGTGTTGGGGCAGCAGCTGTTCACTTTATATATTAATGATCTTGATGAAGGGACCGAGGGCATTCTAGTGAAGTTTGCCGATGATACGGAGTTAGGTGGACAGGCAGGTAGTTCTGAGGAGGTGGGGAGGCTGCAGAAAGATTTAGACTGTTTAGGAGAGTGGTCCAGGAAATGGCTGATGAAATTCAATGTGAGCAAATGCGAGTTCTTGCACTTTGGAAAAAAGAATACAGGCATGGACTATTTTCTAAATGGTGAGAAAATTCATAAAGCCAACATACAAAGAGATCTGGGAGTGCTAGTCCAGAATTCTCTAAAGGTTAACTTGCAGGTTGAGTCTGTGATTAAGAAAGTGAATGTAATGTTGTCATTTATCTCAAGAGGGTTGGAATATAAAATCAGTGATGCACTTCTGAGAGTTTATAAAGCTCTAGTTAGGCCCCATTTTGGGCCTCACACCTCAAGAAGGACATAATGACACTGGAGTGTGTCCAGTGGAGATTCATACGGATGATCCCTGGAATGGTAGGCCTAACCTATGATGATTGGCTGAGGACCCTGTGATTGTATTCATTAGAGATTAGAAGGTTGAGGGGAGATCTAATTGAAACTTACAAGATAATACATGGCTTAGAAAGGGTGGATGCTGGGAAGTTATTTCCATTGGGCGGGAAAACTAGGACCCGTGGGCACAGCCGTAGAATTAGAGGGGGTCAATTTAAAAAGGAAATGAGGAGATGTTTGTTCAGCCAGAGAGTGGTGGGCCACGGAGCGCATTGGAGGCCAGGATGTTAAATGCCTTCAAGGCAGAGATTGATGAATTCTTGATCTTGCAAGGAATTAAGGGCTGTGGGGAGAGTGCGAGTATGTGGAGTTAAAATGCCCATCAGCCATGATTGAATGGCGGAGTGGACTTGATGGCTCGAATGGCCTTACTTCCACTCCTATGTCTTATGGACTTACGGTCTTACTATTTAACACTGTGACCGTTTTGATCAAGCAAATCAGCATCCTCATAGTTCTGAGTGTGTAATGTTTATGCACTCATTCTTACCAAAGATGATAAGAGCTTTTTTTAATGAGTGTGATAATTATCCTTGCAGAAATACAATATCGCATTGTTCATAATCAGGAAAGGAGGAGAAGATATGGCAAAATGGATTTATGTTATTAGAGAGAGCTTTTGTCACAAGGTAAGGAAATTTAACAGGACTATTGTGACAACAATTTGTAAAATTAGTGGTAATAGCTTATGCATTTTTTTGTTCATTACTTTTGTTACTGAAGAGAATTCTATATAATGAAAATGAATAAAATAAATTTCTCTGGTTCAATTGAAGCAACAGGTCCAGAATTCCAGGATAATTGAGTTCAAAGGTCGAAATGTTGTCCTTCACTGGAGCCTGGATTGTACTCCACAGGGCGTTTGATGAGCTCAGTCTCTGTTTTTATTTCTTCTGTAATGTTGAGGCCAGACATCCATTTATCAGAAAATGCACTTGCGAAATGTAATTAGAATACAGTAATATAATCAAAATGTAATAATCAGAAACTGAAATATTGCAAAAACAACAATTAAACTCAGCTACAGGGATGATTGAGTTAAATGTTCTTCATGCATATCTGAAGAGTCTGAATGCTTGGCAGTTATAAGTTAGCTGAGGTATAGCACTTTTTGGTTGATCACTACCCCATTGCTTCTAACTTCTAGACGAGATGAATTAGTTTACTCACCAAAATTCAAGCATTCCAACACCTATGAGTAGGAGCATCCTTAGTTAAGAAAACAAAACCTACTGAAACCCTTTCTTAAAGGATAATATAAGATGAAACAATATTGTGAATGCACGAAATAGCTAAGACAGAAATGTGACAGGTTGTTTTCAGAGACACCAGTGGACATATTGCTTTCACAAGTGCTTCGAGGAAGGGAGTCCTGTTTTGGACAAAGCAGAAAAATCTTTTGAGGGGAAATGTACAGTCCAAAGGAGAAAGGTTGGTGGAATATTCAAAATCAACATAAAGACCTATGTGTGGCAACTTAGTGGCAAAATAAACTAATTTGTCTTAATCCATCCAGCCATATCACAGAGCCCCTACAATGTGAAAAGAGCCAATTGAGCCCATCAGGTCTGCACCAATCCTCCAAACAGCATCCCGTCTGGACCCAAGCACCCACCCTCTTCCTGTAACCTGCGTTTACCATGGCTAATTCATCTAGACTATTAATCCCTGTATACTAAGGGAACTTTAGCATGGCCAATCCACGTAACTTGCACATCCTTAGACTGAGATAGGAAACCAGAGCACCTAGCGAAACTCACGCAGACACAGAGAGAATGTGAAAACTCCATACAGTCACTTTTGAAGGCTGGAAGTGAACTCAGGTCCCTGGTGCTGTGAAGTATTAGTGCTAACCACTGAGCCACCGTGTCACCCTAAATAGCTTGTGCAGGACTGATAGAGCATCATTTTTCCTCTGAAACTGGTAATAATTTCTGAATTCTGGTCAACACGAGTTAATCATCGAAATCCAGAAGTTGCTATTTGTGATCCTACACTTAACCATGAACATCTCACTTTCTCAACCTCTCCCGTTGTCTAAGATGTAATGATCCATGAGTTAAACTCATCACCAGTTATCTCTCTCTGTCATGACAGAGCTGCCCAATGGTCCTCTCAGACTATGGTGACTTTACCTTACTTACCCATAGGGTGTGCTGTTGATGTTCCTGCAAATTGCAAACAAATAGAAATCCATGAACCAATAAAAACGTACAAGTTAGCCGAATCATTTGGTTGCAAAATCCCTTTTGAAAATTCCAACATACTGATTGGCATGTGTCTGAATTATTAGCATTGTGCTAAGTTCATCATCAAGTTCTGGATCTGACACATCAGGACCACAGGAGTAACCCCAGGAGAGATGGACCTGAACCTTTACTGCTTTTGTAGCTTGGGAACCGAGGCATCGACATCACTGCCTTGAGTGAGATATAATATTCAGAAAAGAATCTGCTCAAAGAACAAAGTGGAATAAACACATTCTTCTGAAAAGATAAATCTGAGGAAGAGTACTAAATCCATGGAGGCTGTTTCACTATAAAAACACTATAACGGTGGTTAGCACTGTTGCCTCACAGCAGCAGGAACCCAGGGTTTGATTCCCACCTCAGGCAACTGTCTATGTGGAGTTTGCACGTTCTCCCCGTGTCTGTGTGTGTTTCCTCTGGGTGCTCCAGTTTCCTCCAACAATCCAAAGATGTGCAGGTTAGGTGGATTGGTTGTGCTAAGTTGCCCATAGTGTTAGGTGTATTAGTCAGGGGTAAATATAGGGTGGGGGAATAGGTCTGGGCGGTTTACTCTTCAGAGGGTTGGTGTGGACATGTTGGGCCGAAAGGCCTGTTTCCATACTGTAGATAATCTAATCTAATCTAATCTAATCTAATCTAACTGTCTCAATGAGCCCATCATGGAACAAATGAATATCCATATGATACCTCACCTCACCCTAATCCAAAAGCAGTACACCACAGTCATCAGTGCAACCTGTGAAGCAATGAATAAATCCAAAGAGGAATCCCACTTCATCTTTGATCAGTCATTGTCTCGTTCTGAAGGGAATACTTGGATCATGTTGAACTGTAAAAAGGAATGGAAGAGGGAACAACTGAAAAATTGGATTTAAAACACTTTAAAACCCATTTGTAAAGATGAAAAAAGTACTTCCTGTTCAAGAATATTTTTAAATAAGGAGGTATTACTATGCAGTCAACTGAGCACAGAAACCCACACATGAGAGCATTCCAAACATAGATCCCTTATGGCCACCCTGATGGTTAAACTGAGTACACAGGTAAATCCAATCATGATAATTGATCTAAGTTTAGGATGTTCTAATATGTGGGTTTCTGTGCTCAGTAGGCTGCATAGTAATATCTTTGGGATGTGGGAACCCTTCATGCAAAGCAACAAAGCTGAATAGCACTCTTGCAATAATGCTGTGATTCCATAATATGGCTAGTGAACAAGCTTGATCATTATGATACAGTTTGACATACCATAATCTTTTAAAGAGTAGAATGAGTTGAAGAGCCAGTAATAAAGAAAGAGAGGTGAATGGCAACACCGAAACCGAGTTTGCTCATTCTCCTCGTGTCTCTGTGGGTTTGCTCTGCGTTCTCTGGCTTCCTCCCACAATTCAAAGATGTGCAGATTAGGTGAATTGGCCACGCTAAACAGCCCATAGTGTTCAGGGATGTGTAGATTAGGTGCATTAGTCAGGGGCAAATATAGGGCAGGGGATGGGTCTGGGTGGGTTACTCTTTGGCGGGTCGGTGTGGATTAGTTAGGCTGAAGGGCCTGTTTCCACACTGTGGGGATTCTAATTCAAATACTCGAAAAAATTCTAACTCTAATAACTCTAATAACACCGAAACTCTTATGCAACTTTAAAAAAAAACAAACGCTACACAGTCAGTTATGCTATAAAGTGGTAGTTCTGTTCTTGTGAAATCCTGTCTTCCACGAAAATCATGTAATAGCAGTACTATTTAAACAAATGAATTTGGGATTGCGTTATAACTAATACATGTTTTAAAACTTGGTATTTTAGAAACAGTGATCCCAATTCATCATCGTGTGATAGTAAATTTGTGTCAACGAAACGCACATTATATATAGCAGAATGACCTATATTACGAAATAGGTATGCTGAACAAGAGAATTACTCTAGATTGTAAACAGTAGATAAAAATATAAACTCTAATATTTAGGATTGAGGTAAATATGAGTTAACAGACAATCCAATGTTGAACACCACACAGACAGCATTTTAAATGGTCAATGCAGTCAAGGCCTATCCCAGCCTGAATCATCAAATCTCATTACCACCCGAGTATACGATTCACAAAAGCACTGGTCTTAGCATGGTTCAGCTGAAGCTGATCCCTCTCCCAATTTCCACAATGTTCATGCCACTGCCAAAGAATCAAAACCATTTCGTCCATACAAGTCTTTGAGACATATATTCATCATATGTACTCTTTGTCATTTTTTTTCATAGCTCACTTAATAGGGCAGCACGGTGGCTCAGTAGTTAGCACTGCTACCATGTACAATTCCAGCTTCAGTCAACTGTCTGTCTGGAGTTTGCACATTCTCCTCGTGTCTCTGTGGGTTTCCTCTGCGTTCTCTGGTTTCCTCCCACAATTCAAAGATGTGCAGATTAGGTGAATTGGCCACGCTAAATAGCCCATAGTGTTCAGGGATGTGTAGATTAGGTGCATTAGTCAGGGGCAAATATAGGGCAGGGGATGGGTCTGGGTGGATTACTCTTTGGCGGGTCGGTGTGGATTAGTTGGGCTGAAGGGCCTGTTTCCACACTGTGGGGATTCTAATTCAAATACTCAAAAAAAATTCTAACTCTAATAATCTAGATCAGAGGTGGGGAACCTTTTCACGTTAAAAAGCCGCATTATGTTAGTTGTAATCTAATAAGGCCGCATCCAAGACTTACCAATAGCCCTTATGACTTAGCAATTTTTTAATTGTGGCGGTCAGTCTGTGAGGATTATTTCGTTGAATTTTCTTTTACTTTCTGGTATTTTAAGATTAAAATAAAAATAATAAAGGATGATAAAAACATATTAACAAAAAATAAAAGATTTGTTCTGCAAAATTGGGATTCATTCAAAAGGCCACATACAATGGCCTAGAAGGCCTTAAGGCCGCAGGTTCCCCACTCCTAATCTAGATATTATTACCTTTGAAGTTCAGCTTTTTATTTAGCCTATAGTTGCTCATCAGTGAACACATCAGCAGCAAGCACAGGATGGAACAAGCCTGTGATTGGAGGAACTCCCTCTCACCAATTCTATTATATTTATTCATAGTTTTTCTCTGATTAGCCACACCAGTAACTGATTATTTTTCCTGGGTGTTTTGGAATTATTTTGAGGTACATTTGCCAACTATCTCTATATATTTTGAGCCGGACCGTGAAGGCTAGCTGTTGAATTACCACATAAGTAGGATGGGTAAATTTTATCTCTCCTCTAAGTAAAATTCCTCTGTAAGTTTTGTTTAATTTAGAGTGACTACACCATTATTAAATATGCCCAGTGTTTTGGCTATGAGGGCTTTTCTACTGGTCTTATATTATTGCCTCGTAATGTTCTAACTTTTCATGTGCTTTGACCTTGAGTTATTTCAGTATTTCAACCGTGATTGGTAATCTGTGAGGAGTGGTAAACTGGCAGACGCATGGAGGGAATGCTGCATTCAGGGTTCCTTTTTGTCATCTTCCTGGATTATACCATATGGGGTATTTGTGTCAATGAAGAGTGTCTCAAAACAAAGTTCTAAAAGGCTAGGGAGGCTGAGATGGTGAAGAGAGTTCAGATAGAGTCATAGAGATGTACAGCATGGAAACAGACCCATCCATGGTCCAACCCATCCATGCCGACCAGATATCCCAACCCAATCTAGTCCCACCTGCCAGCACCTAGCCCATATCCCTCCAAACCCTTCCTATTCGTATACCCATCCAAATGCCTCTTAAATGTTGCAATTGTACCAGCCTCCACCACTTCCTCTGGCAGCTCATTCCATACCTGTACCACCCTCTGTGTGAAAAAGTTGCCCCTTAGATCTCTTTTATATCTTTCCCCTCTCACCTTAAACCCATACCTTATAGTTCTGGACTCCCCGACCCCAGGGAAAAGACTTTGCCTATTTATACTATCCATGCCCCTCATAATTTTGTAAACCTCTATAAGGTCACCCCTCAGCTTCCAAAGCTCCAGGGAAAACAGCCCCAGCCTGTTCAGCCTCTCCCTATAGCTCAAATCCTCCAACCCTGGCAACATTCTTGTAAATCTTTTCTGAACCCTTTCAGGTGTCACAACATCTTTCAGATGGGAAGGAGACCAGAATTGCACGCAATATTCCAACAGTGGCCTAACCAATGTCCTGTACAGCCGCAACATGACCTCCCAACTCCTGTACTCAATATTCTGACCAATAAA
>NC_057711.1:63349958-63532437 GCF_004010195.1 Chiloscyllium plagiosum | reverse complement strand
CTCTTAAGTATACTCCTACTGCCTTTATACTCTTCTAAGGATTCACTTAATCTCTCCTGTCTATACTTTACATATGCTTCCTTCTTTTTCTTAACCAAACCCTCAATTCCTTTAGTCATCCAGCATTCCCTATACCTACCAGCCTTTCCTTTCACCCTAACAGGAATATACTTTCTCTGGATTCTCGTTATCTCATTTCTGAAGGCTTCCCATTTTCCAGCCATCCCTTTACCTGTGAACATCTTGCCTAATACCTTCAAAATTGGCCTTTCTCCAATTTAGAACTTCAACTTTTAGATCTGGTCTATCTTTTTCCAACATTATTTTAAATCTAATAGAATTATGATCGCTGGCCCCAAAGTGCTCCCCCACTGACACCTCAGTCACCTGCCCTGCCTTATTTCCCAAGAGTATGCTTAACATATATAAATTCTGGATCTATTTAGCATCTCAAATAGTATCTAACTGTAAATGGCAGAATGTTACATGTGATTCAGCTTTCATGCAGCTCTAACATATTAAAGAAAAATCTGCATCCATGATAATTCCAAGTGAAAACGGGAGTATAGCATACTACGATTGTGGACTAGTCAGGAATGCCTAGTGCTACATGTTTTTATTCACTCAAGGGATGTAAATACCACTGGTGAGGCCAGCATTTATTGCCTGTCCCAAGTTGCCCAGCTGCCCTCTTGAACCACTGCAGTTTATGTGCTATAGACACACAACATCATTGGGGAGGGAATTCTAGATTTTGATCCAATGACAGTGAAGGAATGGTGATATACTTGCAAATCAGGATGGTGAGTGGCTGGGAGGGGAACTTGCAGGTGATGGTGTTCCCTTGTATCTGCTAACATTGTCCTTTTAGATAAAAGTGATTGTGGGTTTGGGAGGTGCTATTGAGGAATCTTTGGTGAATTTCACAAAAGTTTCCTGAACAGCACTCTCCAAACCCACAATTGCTTTCATCTCAAAGGACAAGAGTAACAGATACAAAGGAACACCATCACCTGCAAGCTCCTCTCCCAGCCAATCACCATCCTGATTTGGAACTGTATCACCATTCCTTCATTGTAGAGTACACGTTGCGGCTATTGAGTCAGTAGTGGAGGGAATAGTTGCTTGTGGATGTGTTGCCAGTTGAGTGGGTTGCTTTGTCGTGGATGGCATCGAGCTTCTTGAGTGTAGATGAAGCTATTTTCATCCAGGCAAGTGGGGAGTATTCCATTTCTTCAAAAATTCTTCAGGGTAGTATAAACGTGCAACTATCTTTAGCTGCTTCATCAGTTATTTGAGTTCAGAATTGGGGATGTTTCCTAATGACTGACAATGTTCAGTATAATTTGTGACTGCTCAGTTACTGAAGCATTCCACGTCTAAATGCAACAAGACATGGACAATATCCAGGCTTGGGTTGGAAAGTGACAATTATCCTGGTCTCTAACCATCGGATCTGCACCGGTGGGAGTAATACTCTCCAAATATATCCTGCAATGCTTGAGTTGGAGAAGAAGTTCAAAATTGTGAGCTTGCAGTGGGGATGGTCATGCTGTTAGCAGAGTGCTGCAAGATAGGTTTGAGTATTGAAGATATAAGGATGGCTTTCCTTGATTAACCTTCAGCATTTTATGCGATATCAAGTAGACATGGTGAATTATATATGATTTGTGAAGCAAAGAAACTTTGTGAGTCAAATAGCATTCCAATATTACATGCTGTCTAATGTACTGGTTCAGATCTATGTGAAATGATTGGGCTCCAGCTGTTATATGCAATGTATTTCTATTACAATGTATCAATTATCAAATGTGAGAAATCCTCTTGCCAATTAAGTTCAGTTACTGAATTGTTTTCACCTTCAGATACCTCATCATGTCTAAATATTTTCTGACTACAATCAAATTGAAAACCTTCTGCATCTTTTATACATTTTATTCCATGTACCAACCAATTAGTTCTTTTCAACTAAATAATCTTCAGAGATACTTATGAATAGCTGGAATGATTTTATTTTGTAGTTTTCTTTAGAGAGTGACTTTGCAATTCAGTCTTCATTACTGTAATCTTCTTTTGATTTGGGATTTTGGCAGGATAAAATATTCTCTGTCAAAAGAGAACTTTATTACTTGAGATTTCTGCTTTTTATACTGAATATCAACCATCAAGCTCTCCAAGGTCAAGTTAAAGATCAGTTTAATTCAAACATAAAAACAGAAGACTAACAGGGTAGTCCACATGGCCCACAAACCTGCTTCATGATTCAATAGGATCATGACTGGTCATCGCTGATACTATTCTGATAAATACTCTACACCTTTTCTAAGGTTTTGGCAAGCTTCTCAAAATATATTGTCCAGAACTGAATAACACACTCTAACCAAACAATACTAGATGGTTTAAACAATGTAGTAATGATTTGTTTTTATTTTAAAAAAAGATTGTTTTGTGGGTTGAATATCATTGACGTTTGTAGTTTATCCCCTGCCCTTGAAAAGTTTATTTTTTGTGTACTCCCTCATGGGAAAATAGGTGTAGCTGCCTGGCAAGCATTTATTGCCCATCCCTAATTGCCCATGAGAAGGTGGTGCTGAGCTGCATTCTTGAACTGCTGCAGTTCATGTGGTGTATGTAGACCCACAATGCCCTTAGGGAGGAATTCCAGGATTGTGACCTGGTGACAATGAAGGAACAGCGATATATTTCCAAGTCAGGATGGTGAATGTCTTGGAGAGGAACATGCAGGTGGTGGTATTCCCATTTATCTGCTGTCCTTGTCCTTCTAGCTAGAAATTGTCATAGGTTTGTAAGATACTGTCTAAGGAACTTGGGTGAATTTCTGCAGTGCATCTTGTAAATAGCGCACACTGCTGCAAATTAGCATCATTGATAGAGAAAATGGATGCAGTACCAATCAAATGGGCTGGCTGTCCTGAATGTTGTCACTCTTCTTGAGCATTGTTGGAGCTGCTCCCATTAGGCAGGTGGGGAGCATTTCATCACATTCCTGAATTGTGTCTTGTGGATGATTGTTAGGCTTTAGGAAGTCAGGGGGTGAGTTACTTGCTGCAATATTCCTTGCCTCTGACCTGGTCTTGTAGCCACTGGATTTACATGGTGAGTCCAGTCAATGGTAAATGGTAACCTCCAGGATCTTGATAGTGAGAGGATTCATTGAAGTGGTGATAGTTGGATTGTTTCTTACTGCAGATGGTCATAGCCTGGTGCTTGAGTGGAGCGAATGTTATTTGCCATTTATCAGTGCAAAGCCTGGATATTGTTCAGATCTTGCTGTGTTTGAACATGGACTACCTAAGTATCTGAGTAGTCATGAGTGGTGCTGAGGTTATGCAATTATTCTTGATGTCACACTCGGTCAAATGCAGCCTTGATGTCAAAGGCTGTCACTCTCACCTTACCCCTGCAATTCAGCTCTTTTGTCCATGTTTGCATCAAGGCTATAAGGAACTAAGTGGCCCTGGCAGAACCCAAACTGGGCATCACTAAGCAGGTTACTACTGAGCAAGTGTTGCTTGATAACACTGTTGATGACACCCTTCACTGACGATCAAGAGTAGACTGATGGGGCAGTAATTGCTGAGTTGAATTTGTCCTGCTTTCTTGTGTTCATGACATACTTGGGCAATGTTCCACATTGTTAACTAGATGCCAGTGTTGTAACTGTACTGGAACAATTTGGCTATGGGATGGCAAGTTCGAGAGCACAAATCTTCAGTACTATTGCCCGAATGTTGTCAGGCCCTGTACCCTTTGCAATATCCAGTGCCTCCAACTGTTTCTTGGTATCATGTAGAGAGAACCCAATTGGCTGAAGACTGGCAGAAGTGGTGCAGGGGACCACTAGAGGAATCTGAGATGGATTATACACTCGGCACTTCTGGCTGAAGATCCCGTGAATACTTCAACCTTACCTTTTGCACGGATGCCCTGGACTCTTCCAGCATTGGTGATGGGGATATTTGTGGATCTTCCTCCTACAGTGAGTTGTTTAATTGCACACGACCAACACTACTGGATGTAGCAAGATTGCAGAGCTTAGATCTGATCCATTGGTTGTGGGATCGCTTGGCTCTGTCTATTATTGCTGGTTAATGTTGTTTAGCATTCAAGTAGTACCATTCACTGGGTTGACACCTCATCTTCACCTCATACCTGGTGCTGCTCCTGGCAAGCCCTGCTGAAAACTCTATTGAGTTGGGCTTGAAGGTATTGAGTGGGTGATATACCAGATGATGAGGTTGCAGATTACGTTGGGGTAGGATTCTGCTGCTGTTGATGGCCTACCCCACCTCATGGATTCCCAGCCTTCAGTTGCTGAGTTTGCTCAAAGCCTGTCCCATTTAGTTCATGGTAGGCTGCATTCCTGAACCTTTGTGGTCTATCTGATGTGAGGAGGGAATTCCAAGATATTGATCCAGTGAAGGAATGGCAATATAGTTCCAAGTCAGGATGACATGACACTTGGAAGGGAATTTGCAGGTGATAGTATTCCTCAGAATCTGCTGCCCTTGTCTACTTGATGGTTGAGGTCATGGGTTTGGAAAGTGTTGTGGAAGGATCCTTAGGAAGGTGCTGCGGCACTTCTTGTTGATAATACATGCTGCTGCTACTGGGCTTTGGTTGTCGAGAGAATGAAAGTGTAAGGTCATGGATGGGCTGCTGATCAAACAGGCTGATTGGTCCTAGAAGGCATTGAGCACCTTAAAGTGTTGTTGGAGGTGCACTCATCCAAGCAAGTGCAAAGTATTCCATCTGTCTTCTGACTTGTGCCTTGTGGACAGGATTTGGGAAGTCAGGAGATCAGCTACTTGCGACAGAATAACTAACCATTGACCAGCTATTGTCACCACAATATTTATATAGTTGGATCAGTCAAACATCTGGACAATCTGCCTGGATAGATGAAGCATCCTTCAGCACTGGTGTTCTGTCATTAACCGTAGCTGACCCTTGGGTATTGCATCCAATAGTATGGGTAGTGCCTTTGTTTCTTTGCAAATCCTTGCTGTGCTCTTCCAGTATTCTCTTGACCAGTTTGATGCCTCTGCTGGAATCTCCTTGTTGCTCCTTCCATTGTCAGTGTAATCTGTTCCCAATGGAATTCCTGAGTGACTGGTTTGTGCAGCAGAGGTTCCTTTGCCTGATGCTCCTGTCAAGATTCAGGCCTCTCATTAGTTAGAGCTACAATCTTCTCAGTATTGGTGAAGACAGCTCTGTTCCAATGGCTGAGCAGCTGAGGAGATTGTCCATCTTTACCATGGGTTGGTCAGTGCCTGTTCTGATGGCTCCTTACAGTGTGCACTCAAGGTTCAGCCTGACACCTCTCAGACTCTCAGTAAAGGCTTTTAAATGAGCTCCACAACTAGCTTAATAGACACTTTGTTGTTGACACCACACCTCTTTAGATATCCTGCAGCCCTCCCTCCCATTAAAACTTGCATCAAATACAAGCTTTTGGGAATATGATTTTCACTGGAGTGCCAGAAATTGAACAGACAGCTCTATCAACTTAGTTTTAAAGCTATAGGGCCCTTATATTACTTTAGTAGTGTCATGAATTTGTCTGTATCTTAAAATGATTTGATATGTATACCTGCAGGTTTATATATGTTGCTTTATTCCTCATACTTGGTTTTATTTGGATGTTCAAGTGGCCAGAATTCCTGACACTCACTTACCAAAATGAATGTTGCTTGGTTGAGTTTAAAGGCGAAATGCTCTCTCATGGCAGTCAACATTTCTTTTTTATAAAATTACAAAATTACAACAACAATAAACCAACAACAACACTACTCTCTCTCTCTTGTCTCTCTCTCTCTCTCTCTCTCTCTCTATATATATATATATATAAAAGGGAATATAAAAGAAATAAGAAACAATACAAACAAAACAAAACTGTACTCGTGTGCAAGATAAACAGTCCAGTAGACATAATAAATAAATAAATATATACATAAATAACACCATGCAGTGCAACGAAACAATAGCTCCCAACCTTTGAGAACATTGAATATAACACCGGTATTTATTCAAAATCCTTCATCTCGGGGCACCGAGTTCGCTAAATCAGATCATCATGGCTACACAAGAGCCCTAATTAAAATGGCTGACTAATCTGCATCTAGGTAATCCAAATAAGGCTGCCATGTCTGACAAACATTTTCATTTTTTTGGTGCACTGTATTTGTCAGAAAGTGCAGGGGGGTATGTTCCATGATTAGCTTATGCCAACCTAGCTGGGGGGTTTTAGACACCAACACATCAAAATATTTTTCCTCGCACAGAAAGTGAGGATACTAAAAAGCTTTCTCCCATGAGTGTGTAAAGAAGATAAATTGGGTAGGCCCAGGAGAAGAGAAATCAGCTCCATCTTAACTTCAGTCCCAAGACGCTATTACTCCTGCTGCAGTACGCCAGTATACATGATGCCTGTGGCAGGACCACAGACAGCGAGTCAGAGTACCAGTACTTACTTTACACTTGAGGCACACAAAGGATACTTCCACCTTAAGTTTTGATAGACCCTACTAAAAATCTTCAGCTGCATGACATGCGTCCTATTACAGATCGCGCTTTCACAGATATCCCCCCATGTCTCAAAGGAAATCTCAACTCCTAACTCACTCTCCCAGACCTCACATAGTCACTCAATATTATCTGAGGAACCACCCCCAACAGATGATAAAGAGAACTAACTGAAAGACTGCTCTTGGCATGAAGCACCCTCTTCTGTGTATCGCATTTGTCAGAGTAGGTCAAAACTGTGGTTCCTTTTTGAATAAAATCCCTAATCTGAAAAATATGGAAAAGGTCTCTGCTAGATAATCCATACTTGCGGCTTATTTGGTCAAAGCACATCAGTGTTTCACACTCGAAAATGTCACCCAAACAGGAAACACCCCTAGCTGCCCAGAGTTTGAACTGGGATCCATTATCCCTGGCCAGAAACTTGGCATACCAAGTATAGGAGTAAGAAAAGAAGTTTTAAATATATTACCCTCACTCTGCTGCACTGTCCTGCACGTTTTGAATGTATTAATAATTATTGAATTATGATGGTACTCCGCAACTGTCCTCATTTTATCTAAGAACAACAGGCTAATAAGGGGACACATTGACTGGGAGGCCTCAATATCCAACCATCTTGACGCCAAGTCCTCACAAGCCCAGTCGCTCACAAAAGATAAAAGGGAGCTTAATTGATATCTTCTAATATCTAGGAGTTTCTCCCCCTCTAGCCCTTGGGGCAGTTGCAAATTGGCGAGCTTAATAAGGGGCCAACTGTAGAATTCACTAGGGAGATCATCAGGGCTGGATGTCTTTCCACTTTGAAACTGCTTCTCACCTCCTGTACCTCTTGCACTGTTAAAGGGGCACTAAGGGGAGACGTTTGTTCAGAGGTCACTCATGGAAGATCCAGGTTCCTAAAAAAGGCACATCTTAGCCCATCTGTCCTCACAGCCTTCCGACTGATATAATTTGGAGTATAATCTTCAAAATGCAGCATTGATCTTCTTAGAATCACAAGTAAGAGTTCCAGTCCCTTCCCTGATTGAGGTAATAAATTGAAGTGGGGAGTGGGGGTGGGGCATTCTTTTTCCTAGCCAGATATCTGCCTGGCCTATTGCCATGCTCAAACAAACTTTGTTTCACAAAGTAAAGTTCCTTCCTCACTTCCTCACTCATTTTGAACATGGAATTCCAGGCAGACCGAAGAGCTGTGACCCGCTGCAACTTAGCCACCAATGGCCTATCAAGATATGGCGTCTTGGCTGCCTTCAGTCATGCCTTGAGCAGGTGCTGTTACTCTCCCTTCTGTCACTTCCAACTGGCATAGTAAGAGATAATTATCCCTCTAGCATAAGCCTGAGCAGTCTCCCAGAGAATAGACGGGTTGCTAGCCGCATCTGAATTAATGGCCATGAATGCTTTCAACTCATTAGAAAAATACTCGATGAGCTTACTGTTCTTGAGAAGGAATGGGTCCATTCGCCAGTGCTGTGAACCTGTTACATTACCCTTAATCTTGACCACTAAATATACTGCTGCATGGTCGGAAATGGTGATATTCCCAATTGAGCGGGACATCACTGAAACCAAAACAAAACACGGCAGCTAAGAAAAGAATAATCCAAGAATAACATTTGCGGATTAGAAAAAATGTAAAGTCCCACCCCTTTGGTAGAGACACCTCCAAACATGCAGCACTCCCAATTCCATACATATGCCCAGTCTCTGGAATCATTTAAGAAAGAGTTGGATAGAGCTCTCAAGGATAGTGGAATCAAGGGTTATGGAGATAAGGCAGGAACAGGATATTGATTAAGGAAGATCAGCCATGATTATATTGAATGGTGGTGCAGGCTCAAGGGCAGAATGGCCTACTCCTGCACCTATTGTCTATTGTCATATATCAAATAGTGGCTTACATTGCAGAGAAAGTTCTGTGGGGCCTTTGGGCATTCTATCCACCGTGGGATCCATAAGGCAGTTAAAATCTCCCTCATAATAATATGCTGTGACGCAAGGGCAATCAATTTGGAAAATGCATCCATCAGAAATCAGGGGGTGCACCGGGGGACAATAAACATTCAAAATGCCACACTCTTCACCATATACTGAGGCTTTAAGAATTATCAACCACCCATACTCATCTTTAATATGATCTAGTCACTTAAATGGGAGATTCTTCCAAACAAGTATGGCCAGACCCCTACTCTTAATATTGAAGGATAAAAAAAACACCCGACCAAACCCACCCTGCTGTAATTTCAGATGTTCCTTATCATCAAGGTGAGTTCCATGCAACAGGGCAATATCAGCCCTCTCCTCTTGACCTGTGAGTAACTCCCTTTAATGTTCCAGGTACACCATTTGAGACCACACTTAGCCATGACTCTCTACAACAACCTTTGAACTCCCGAGAGGAAGAACCCGACTTACAAATTGCTGAGTATAAATGAAGATGGACTCATGGCACACTAAAACTACCACACCGAACAAATTAACAGAACTTTCAAAACCTACATCTGCAAAAAACCAACAAACGAAACAAATACAAAAGACAGAAGGCACTTAATGAGGGACTCTAACCCCCCCCGGCCACAGGGGGGCTTACACATCTCCCATACACCTCCATAACTCTTTGCAGCTTGGGCCACACCCCGAACTCAAGCAAAACAAAGAAACAAAAAAAGGTAATATGAACAATGAAATTAAAAGTGAGCATTCTACCCATCCCCAACTATACATTAACCCCATTTAACATTAAAAAATCCAACAACACTTCCTTTAAGAAAAGGAGAGAAGTACAAAAGAGAAAGAGAAAACATTATTGTTTATATCCTTTAGACCATTCAGTCTATTATAAAGTGTCCAGAAAGTATTTCACTTTTTCCAAATAATCAAATGAGCGTACAGACCCATCATAAATAAAACAAAGCACTGCCGGGTACCTTACAGAGGGCCGAATACTGAAGTCCCTCAGTGTTCTCTTCACCTCATCAAAGGACTTTCTTTTACGCATCATGACTATAGAAAATTTCTGGAAGAACATTATCTTGGATTCTTTTTAAATCAAGGCCTGCGGATCCTTCCCCTGCATTCTGGAAGCTTCCATTACTCTCTGCTTGTCCCTGCAGCATTGGAATCACACGAGGACCAGGTGGGGGGGGGGGCGCTGCTCTGAACCGGGCCTGTGCACCGCAACCTGGTGAGCTCTGTCAACTTTCACCCAGCCCGCCTCGGCCTCTCAACCAAGAAGTCACAGCAGCCAGTCTTCAAAAACACTTACTGGCTGCTCGCATTGCACTCCCTCCGGCAGCCCTAAGACCCCGATATTCCTCCTCTGACTTCTGGTTTCAAGATCATTGATCTGCTCTGTTAAAGCCCAGACCTGCTTCTCGACAGCCTGATCCCCTCTGACGAGGACTCGATCACGGTCTCCAATGCTGTGGTCCATCACTCGATCTCTACCATTCGCTTTCCAGGCCTTCCAGCTCACACTCATGTTTGTGCAGCATGGCTGAGATCGGTTCCAGCCTGTTGTGACTCTCCTCGATTGATGCCTCGATCATCTCCTGGAGCTTGACAATCTCTGCAGCCGAAGTCTGTTGGGTAAGTGATTCCAGTGGAATTGCAGGGGAGGCTGAAGCTGAAGTCGGAGTCAGAGTCGCAGTTGCAGGCGTGTCCAATGCTGCTGGGGAATGTCATGTGGGTTGAGACTTAGCTGAACCTTTACTTTTAATCATTTTGACTGAAAATGTGTTGCTGGAAAAGCGCAGCAGGTCAGGCAGCATCCAAGGAGCAGGAGAATCGACATTTCGGGCATGAGCCCTTCTTCAGGAATGAGGAAAGTGTGCCAAGCAGGCTAAGATAAAAGATAGGGAGGAGGGACTTAGGGGAGGGGTGTTGGAAATGCGATAGGTACCGCCGTACCAACCAGTACCCTTCCACTGACACCCTCCTTCGACAGGCGGAAGGCTACTGGTTGGTACGGCGGTACCTATCGCATTTCCAATGCCCCTCCCCCAAGTCCCTCCTCCCTACCTTTTATCTTAGCCTGCTTGGCACACTTTCCTCATTCTTGAAGAAGGGCTTATGCCTGAAACGTCGGTTCTCCTGTTCCTTGGATGCTGCCTGACCTGCTGCGCTTTTCCAGCAACACATTTTCAACTCTGATCTCCAGCATCTGCAGTCCTCACTTTCTCCTTTTAATCATCTTCTCTTGCTTAAAAAAAGGTTTATATTGATTCCACCAACATCTAATTATCAAACTTTTCCTAAATAGCTTAGATGGGGAAGGTAAAAGCACCACTTCACCTGAGTTGTGGTGCAGAGTTCAGCAAGGCAGACCTTTCAGATAGCCGCCTTTTTGGATCCTCCGCCGAAAGGGGTTTTTGAGAGTGCCATCAAGTTTGGGAGAAGCTCAGATTTGCTGCACTTGATGCCATGAATTAAAAAGTAGTGGAAGCTGTTTATACACGTGCACATTAGAGACTGAATTAGAAAGTCTGTGAAATTGCACACGGTGCCAGATTTGTACAGGATTGTATGGAAGTACATGAGGGGTACCTTTCCTGTATCAACTGCATAATGTGAAATTTACCACAGTTTGAAATATCCTTCACCCGTTACTTAATCTTTGTGTTACTTTACATTTAGTTTGTTAGAATAAAAGCTTTAAAAAGTGAATCTTGTCCATGAATTCTCCTCACATTGGGATTGGGGGTGGGTGGGAATTCCTTCCTTCTAAATGTGATTCAGCTCATTGTGGATCACAACAAAGTTGGGGAGGGGAACTCATCTGGGTTTTTCAACAGCTGAGATGTGAAAATGGGTTCTCCGAAATTTCCAGAATTTAAATCAAAAAGATTTCATCCTTACTTTGCTGGCACATGTATTCAAAGAAAATCAACATGCCTGTAAGATTCAGATATTTTTGGAGAGAAAATGTTTAGTTCTTGATGTCAGAGAAGGTAAGAGACAGAGTATGGTGGAGGACGGTTGCTTTTCAGACTGGAGGCCTGTGATCAGTGGTCTGCCACAAGGATTGGTGCTGGGTCCACTGCTTTTCGTCATTTATATAAAATATTTGGATGTGAACATAGGAGGTATGGTTAGTATGTTCGCAGATGACACCAAAATTGGAGGTGTAGTGGACAGCAAAGAAAGTTACCTCATGAGTACAACAGGATCTTGATCAGCTGGGCCAAAGGGCTGAGGAGTGGCAGATGGAGTTTAATTTAGATAAATGTGAGGTACTGCTTTTTGGTAAAGCAAATCAGGGCAGGACTTATACACTTAATGGTAAGGTCCTAAGGAGTGTTGCAGAACAAAGCGACCTTGGAGTGCAGGTTCATCGTTCCTCAAAAGTGGAGTCACAGGCAGATAAGATAGTGAAGAAGATGTTTAGTAACTTTGCCTTTATAGGTCAGTGCATGAAGTATAGGAGTTGGGAAGTCAAGTTGTGGCTGTACAGAACATTGGTTAGGCCAGTTTTGGAACACTGTGTCCAAATCTGGAACTCAGAAGAATGTTGTGAAACTTGTAAGGATTCAGAAAAGATTTACGAGAATGTTGCCAGGGTTGGAGGGTTTGATTATTGGGAGAGGCTGGACAGGCTGGGGCTGTTTTCCCTGGAGCACTGGAGGCTGAGGGGTGGTCTTATAGAGGTTTATAAAATCATGAGGGTCATGGATAGGTTGAATAGCCAAGGTCTTTTCTCTGGGATGGGGGAGTCCAAAGCTAGAGGACACAGGCATAAGACAATAGACAATAGACAATAGGTGCAGGAGTAGGCCATTCAGCCCTTCGAGCCTGCACCGCCATTCAATATAATCATGGCTGATCATTCCTAATCAGTATCCTGTTCCTGCCTTATCTCCATAACCCTTGATTCCACTATCTTTGAGAGCTCTATCCAACTCTTTCTTAAATGAATCCAGAGAGTGGGCCTCCACTGCCCTCTGGGGCAGAGCATTCCACACAGCCACCACTCTCTGGGTGAAGAAGTTTCTCCTCATCTCTGTCCTAAATGGTCTACCCCGTATTTTTAAGCTGTGTCCTCTGGTTCAGCACTCACCCATCAATGGAAATATGTTTCCTACTGCCAGAGTGTCCAATCCTTTCATAATCTTATACGTCTCAATCAGATCCCCTCTCAATCTTTGAAATTCAAGGGTATACAAGCCCAGTCGCTTCAGTCTTTCAGTGTAAGGTAGATTAGATTAGATTACTTACAGTGTGGAAACAGGCCCTTCGACCCAACAAGTCCACACCGCCCCGCCGAAGCGCAACCCACCCATACCCCTACATTTACTCCTTACCTAACACTACGGGCAATTTAGCATGGCCAATTCACCTGACCTGCACATTTTTGGACTGTGGGAGGAAACCGGAGCACCCGGAGGAAACCCACGCAGACATGGGGAGAACATGCAAACTCCACACAGTCAGTCGCCTGAGGCGGGAATTGAACCCAGGTCTCTGGCGCTGTGAGGCAGCAGTGCTAACCACTGTGCCACCGTGCCGCCCACAAATGCCATTCCAGGAATTGACCTCGTGAACCTACGCTGCACTCCCTCAATAGCCAGAATGTCTTTTCTCAAATTTGGAGACCAGAACTGCACACAGTACTCCAGGTGTGGTCTCACCAGGGCCCTGTACAGCTGCAGAAGCACCTCTTTGCTTCTATACTCAATTCCTCTTGTTATGAAGGCCAGTATGCTATTAGCCTTCTTCACTACCTGCTGTACCTGCATGCTTGAGAGGAGAAAGATTTGAAAGGGACCTAAGGGGTAAGTTTTTCAGGTAAAGTGTGGTGTGTGTATGGAATGAGTTGCCAGAGGAAGTAGTGGAGGTTGGTACAATTGCAACATTTAAAAGGCATCTGGATCGGTATATGAATAAGAAGGGTTTAGAGGGATATGGACCAAATTCTGGCAAATGGGACTAGATTAATTTAGGATATCTGGTTGGCATGGATGAGTCGGACTGAAGGGTTTGTTTCCGTGCTGTACATCTCTATGAGTCTTTGACTAAATCCACTGGAAAGTAGCCAGTGCAACCTCCTTTTTGGCCCACCCCCTGGATTGGGCACATCCTATTGGTCCTATATTGTTGCTTATGGGTAAATATAAAGAAAATTATGTTTTTGTTAACTGATAAGGTATTAGTCAACTCTTAAGCACAGAGAATCTACTGCAGACTGACTGAGGAAACTGATACCCCTAGTGGCACTCTGGAAGATGATTAAGGCAAAGAAGTGACTGTGAAGCTGTAGTGACTTGAAACAGCAACTTCAACAGTCAGTGCTGTGCTAATTGGTGCAATCTATCAGAAAACGGTTTTGGTGTCACTTGACCTTATCTAGTCAAGAGGATCTCGTCAATTTCAAACAAGATTTAACTCCCCCAGAAAATTCAATCAGTTGTAAAAACCAGTGCCAGCAGACAGAAGAAACTAATATTTAATGTTTCTTTTGTAACCCCATATTTAATGGCAACTGAGTTGATAAAGAAACAATCTTCATCCTCGGAGAGTTTAGATATTTGAGGAGATCAGCACTTTCTATATTTTCAACGTAAATTCCAGCATGTAATTTAAAACTAGAGTCATAGCGTCATAGAGATTAACAGCACAAAAGCAGACCCTTCGGTCCAACTCGTCTATGCCGACCAGATATCCCAACCTAATCTCGTCCCATTTGCGAGCACTTGGCCCATATCCCTCTAAACCTTTCCTGTTCATATACCCATCCAGATGCCTTTTAAATGTTGTAATTGTACCAGCCTCCATCACTTCCTCTGGCAGCTCATTCCATACACATACCACCCTGTGTGTGAAAAAGTTGCCCCTTAGCTCTCTTTTATATCTTTCCCCTCTCATCCTAAACCTATGCCCTTTAGTTCTGGACTTCCCCAACCCAGGGAAAAGACTTTGTCTATTTACCCTATCCATGCCCCTCATGATTTTATAAACCTTCGTAAGGTCACCCCTCAGCCTCCAACACTCCAGACAAAACAGCCTCAGCCTATTCAGCCTCTCTCTATAGCAAGCCCTCCAACCCTGGCAACATCCTTGTAAATCTTTTCTGAACCCTTTCAAGTTTCACAACATTCTTTTGATAGACCAGAATTTCACACTATATTCCAAAAGTGGTGTAATCAATGTCCTGTACAGCTGCAACATGACCTCCCAACTCAATACTCTGACCAATAAAGGAAAGCATACCAAACGCCTTCTTCACTATCCTATCTACGTGCGACTCCACTTTCAAAAAACTATGAACTGACACTCCAAGGTCTTTTTGTTCTGCAACACTCCCTAGGACCTTACCATTAAGTGTATAGGTTCTGCCCTGATTTGCTTTTCCAAAATGCAGTACCTCACATTTATCTAAATTAAACTCCATCTGCCACTCCTCAGCCCATTGGTCCATCTGATCAAGATCCTGTTGTAATCTGAGGTAACCTTCTTTGCTGTCCACTACACCTCCAATTTTGGTGTCATCTGCAAACTTACTAACTATACCTCCTACGTTCACATTCAAATAATTTATATAAATGACGAAAAGCAGTGGACCCAGCACCGATCCTTGTGGCACACAATGGTCACAGGTCTCCAGTCTGAAAAACAACCATCCACCACCACTCTTTGTCTTCTACCTTCAAGCCAGTTCTGTATCCAAATGCCTCCTTCTCCCTGTATTCTATGAGATCTAATCTTGCTAACCAGTCTCCCATGATAAACTTCATTGAACGCCTTACTGAAGTCCATATAGATTATGTCTTCTGCTCTGCCCCCATCAATTCTCTTTGTTACTTCTTCAAAAAACTCAATCAAGTTCATGAGACATGATTTCGCGCATACAAAGCCATGTTGACTATCCCTAATCAGTCTTTGCCTTTCCAAATGCATGTAAATCCTATCCCTGAGGATTTACAATGAACTATTTTGTTAATTGTCAGCCTTAAGTCAAACTGCAGATTTTATAGAACACAAACGTCAGTGTTTGTGGAGATGAGGTCTATTCATTAAAATATCAATCATTTATAATTGATGAATTACAGAATTTTTACAATGCAGAAGGAGGCCACTTGGCCCATTGTGGCTGCACTGGCTCCATTATCTAGTCTGCCTCTATTATCTAGTGCCATATCTTGCCCTTTCCCATATCCCTGCAGAAAATTATTATCCAAAAGACTATCCAATGCTGTGATGAATGCCTCAATTGAACCTGCCTCCACTACATTTCCAAACAGTGCATTGCATACCCTAATAACTTGCTGTGCAAGAACGTTTTTTTCATCAGATTACCCTTGCTTCATTTGCATATCATTTTCAATCCCTGACCTCTCATTCTTGAATGAATTATTACATGGCCTCATTCTAACTGAGAACAGGACCACATATTTATTTTTTATTGAATTCAGTTTTGTAAGCCTATTTCTAAAGCACCATAATACATTAATAGACATAAACCAGACTACAAATCAATCAATTTCTTATACAGGTTTTAAAGCTGATGAAGTTTCAGCTATAATATGGTACGGATTTCAGATCACATAGGTCTGTAACTTTTAAGACAGTTACATGACATTGTGATGTGTTTTATTCCATACTAAAGGTACTTGCCTCATCATTAGCCATTCTCTGTGTAATGGAGCTAATGTAGTATGTTCATTCAGTCCATTATCGTGTGTATAATGTACAGTAATATCACAGAATCCAGATTATGGGCTGAATCTAATACTTCTTTACCCAAGTCTGAGTTCATCAAGCTTTTTTGAGGGGTTGGTTTGCCTTATTTTATCAAACCAACTGGATTAATTACTTGCAATACCCCTGCAGTGTCTCTCATGTCCATTATCTCTTTTTACCACACTCCATTTCCAGAATAACTTAGCACTCAGCAGATATCTGGAATTCACCAGCTCCCTTATGCCTACACCATCTTTTGAAGTGTGTACACGGAGCAGCCCTGTCAGACATTTGTCAGATGTAGCAGACGGGGAAATCAGTGTCTTGCTGGACAAGGTGGTACCCAGGTAGGGCTTACTGTTCCCCAGGTGAAGGCCATGGAGGCACTGACACCAGACCATGCCAGTTAGGCCTGAGATTGTCATCTGGTTCAGTGCAATCTCGGCCATCTGGAGGAATGCAGAATGGCCATGAGGATCAATGACATTCTCAAATCCACCAGCAGAAGTGGCACCATCTTCTCTCCAGTACCTCACATCCACACTGCCACTGTACCCATCTACTACTCAGACACATCTTCTACCACTCTCATTAATGTCTGCAACGTCTTCCCTCACTCACTGTCACTAACCTGAAAACCACTCACCCTGAATGCCCTCTGCTTTGCCTAATCACTCGGCGAGGCCCTCATCCTAACCTGCGCAAAATGTTATAGCTGTCACCCACTTTTATCTCTCCAAATAGCTGCCTGTCTCATTCCAGGATGAGAGCAACATATAAAAGAGCACAAAGATGGGTTGTGTGCTGCTTGATATTTTCACCCCTAATGCAGGGACCATCCTGACTCTGACGTAATCTAATCTAATCTAATCTAATCTAATCTAATCTAATATAAAAGAGCACAAAGATGGGTTGTGTGCTGCTTGATATTTTCACCCCTAATGCAGGGACCATCCTGACTCTGACTGCCCCAAATCGCTAATGAACTGTTTCCAAGCGCCAGGATTGATATTGGAGATAACGACCTTAAGAAAAAGAAACAGAAATAGAGATTCATCCCTTTAAGCCTGCTTCGCCATTCAATAAGATCACGGCTGATCTGACATTCCTTCCCTCCATTTTCCTGCCCTTTCCCTCTAACCCTTGATTCGCCTACCGATCACAAATCTATATATCTCAGCCTTAACTATACAGAAGAACTCCGCCGTCACAGCTCTCTGTGGTAAGGAGCTCCGAAGACGCACAACCCTCTGAGAGAAGAAATTCCGTCTCATCTCAGTCTTAATTTGGCAACCCTTTATTCTGTGACTGTGTCCTCTGCTTCTAGACACTCCCATGAGAGGAAACATCCTCTCAGCACTTCCTCTGTCGATCCCTTTAAGAATCCTGTATATTTCAGTGAGATTACTTCTCATTATTCTAAACTTCACTGAATAGACTCCCAACCTGTTTAACCTATGTCCATAAAATAATCCCTCCCTACCAATCTCTGGGTAAAGAAGCTAATATTGAAATCACTGGTAGATTAATCAATTATTGTTTTCTATCTATGCCCCAGAAGTTTGAGTATCTCCACAAGTGAAAACATACTCTCTTTGTACTCACCATCAATTTCTTCATCATTTTAAAGAATTTCACTCCATCACTCTTTAGCCCACTCTAGAGAACTGTGCCCAGTCTTTTAGTCTGTCTCGACTATATACTCTCAGTTCGCGTAACACCGTGAAAATAACCAGTAATAATAGTCAGCTACATATATTTTAGAGGCTTGCTATTATATTTTCTCTTATATTTATCAATCAGTTCAATGTTATCACCAGTCAGTAAGTGTGGGAGAAGCGGGAGGAAGGTGCCTCAGAGTCTCCTTGCTCCAACCTCGAAAAACTAGGAAGCTATCCCTGGTAAACTCCTATTACTACACAGGAAAAAGCCTCTGAAATCATTTGCTGGTAAATCCACGGCTCATATAGCAAGAAAGAAGTTTATTCTGATTAAAGACACCAATGAGATTACTCATTGTTCTAATGCACCCATTAAAATATGTTTATGCATGCAAAATCCTTCGTTCTTCATTTGATTCCAAAAGATTTTGCTCTTGTTCATGGCTTATGAGGTGTGACTGCTGCACATTAAAGAAGGACATAAAGAGCTGAATTGCCTGTTTGATTTGGGCCAACTGAACAGAAGGCTGATTGTAGATTTATATTCCTAACCTTGGACAGTTTGATCATGACATTGCAATCAGAAAACCACAAAACTGAACAGACAGTTATTAAATTCTAAAATGCTCGATACTGAGTGTCACCTTCAAGGCTCCAATTAACCTTACCCACCCCACACAAAAGTGGCAGCTGAATGGTTAAAATAGTGCCACTATTTTTAAATGCCACCTGTTAATAGCCATTTTAGATTAGATTAACTACAGTGTATAAACAGGTCCTTTGGCCCAACCAGTCCACACTGACCCTCCGAAAAGTAATCTACCCAGACCCATTTCCCTCTGACTAATGCACCTAATACTATGGACAATTTAGCATGGCCAATTCACAGACCTTTGGACTGTGGGAGGAAACCCAGTCCAACATGGGGAGAATGCGCCACACAGACAGTCATCCAAGGCTGGAATGGAACCTGGGACCCTGGTGCTGTGAGGCAGCAGTGCTAACCACTGAGCCACCATGCCACCCTAAACTCACCTAGATTGGCTGAACATTTGTGATCAGCAAAATGTCTGTTTGCATGACTAATCCATCCACTTTATTGTGAATGCTCTATGCATGAAGACACATTTTTTAAGGCTTTTAACATTCATAGTCCTGTTCTCAATATTTTGTAATGTGGACCTGTTGGATTCTTACCTTTGAATTCTCTGCCTGTTACTTTTCCATGCTGGCTTTTGGTTTCTTCTTTGTTTCTCTATCTTCTGTCTCCCTGTATAAGTTCTCAACCCCCTGCCACTTTAGATTAAGCCCTCCTTGCACTAGCAAATACACCTTCTCGGATTTCAGTGCCAGTCCTGTCCAGATGCAACCTGTACAGTGTGAACAGGTCCTATCTCCTCCAGAACTCGTCACCTTCACTGTGATGCTGACTGTGGTACACTCTGCCCCAATTAAAACTCTGATATCTCTTGAACTACAAATCCAAAAAGTTCTACAAGCACCCAAAGCACAAATAAATCTGGTAGAGTTGATTTCTGTGATTTACTGTGATTTATTTAAAGGCACACTCACCCATAGATTAGTGAATGAGTCTTTGTTATGCCTTATTCTCTATAATAAGCTTTATTGCTTGTAACATGTTATATCAGTTTCACTTGAATATGGGAACAAATGGAGGATGACAAATATCAGCAGTTGCCCCATAAACCAACAATAACAGCAGCTTGCCTAATTAAATGACAGAAGCTGAGTGGGGCCTGTTCATCAGAGGCCATGCCATCCAACCGAATGTCCAATCATTTCCATGGAGTTATCAAGGATCAGTGCATCAGGAGAGTGCACTTCATCACTTGAAACTTTTAAAAGCTCTGCAACCTCCTGCAACTAAACCGACTGACCACTTCTCTGAGCGTATGCATGCTAAGGGCTGCCAAACTCACCATATCCTCCTTTTTGTATTCTTTCATGGCACTGGCAAGGCCAACATTTGTTGACCATCCCTAATTACCCTTGAGCTGAGAGACTTGCTAAACTATTACAGAAGGTAGTTACGAGGCAATCACAAAACAGTGGACCTGGAGTCACATGTAGGCCAGACCAGATTAAGATGGCAGATTTGTTTCCCCAGAGGACATGGATGAACCAGACAGGTTTTTACAACAATCAGATTCCTAGTCACTATTATTGAGAATAGCTTTATATGTCTGATGGTTTTTAATCGAATTAAACATTCCACCAGTTGTCATGATGGGATTTCACTGACTTTAATCTCCACTACTAGTTCAGTATCAATATCAATTTGCCAGCATCTGCCCCTTGGTGTTATTGGTACCACCACTGGTCAGTCTACAACAGTGAACAATAGTTGCATCTCATAGTCTTGCATTAAGCTGGCTATCCAGTCTCTATTCATTATGACTGAGCAGTATGTCACCTACTCCACTGGCCACAACAGTTAACTGAAGAGCACTTGGTAATTTGCAGCAGTGATTATTTTACTCTTCACAACAAGATTGACAGTGCAATAGTTGTCTTCCCTGCAGCATAACACCGAGCAGTAATTTTCATGAATTAGAAAATCTACCATTCCATTAATGTCTAGTTAGGTCCAATTGTAGGGTTATAGAAGGAGAGGAATAATAACTTGGGATGAGAGAAGGATGATGGAGTTAATTTGTGGGTAACAATAAGAGTGCAGAAAGTGCTTGAGGCTTCCATGAAAATTACACACACCATTGCTAATCTTGGAAATTTGTTGCACAGTTCAAAGAATCTGGCCAGAAATCAAAATGGGGTAAAGGAGTTAATGTTTCCCATTTTGTCCAAGTGAAGGGATATTGAATAAATCGTGAGTCAACTGGATGGAGATGCAAGATCAATTAGTTCTCCTTTTGATGATCTGATGCCCAAGAAACCAACATTAGCCCATGGCTCAGAGGTTACATTCCAACAAGATCCCATCTACAAACCAGAGCTTCAGTACACTGAGTGCTGAAAAGCATTTTGTTTTGTGTATGGCAGGGATGAAGGGAAGGAGCTAGTATCTCCAAGGAATGCACATGTAGAGGCAGCAGTGTTGTCAGACTTAAAAACTCCAATTTCCCAGGTAGATTCTCGTGGCTAACAAGGGAGTCAATGGTACATCAATGTAAACAAGGCAAGACTCTTTCAACTCTGTTCCGAGGGTGACAGAGGGAAGCTCACTAGTGCCGGAGGACGTTGCTTTCATCACCTCACAAATCTATAGACCTCCAGACTGACCTTCACAATAGTGGGTTGGGGTAAGGCCAGAGTTAGTCCACCAGTTGTCATGGTGGGATTTCACTGACTTTAATCGGCTTAGCATTCGGTTAGAGATTTACGGACAGAGGGGAAACTTCAAAGAATAAGCTGACCAGAAGGATCCCTGATTTTACTAGCGTATCTCCTCAAGTCTGTGTCACAAATGCACAAAACAACCTTGCCTTTAGTCTGGGGGTTGTGGTCCAGATGTGGAGGAATTAGTGCAGAATGGTCTTGGATAGGAGCAGCAATGACCAGATCCACCTGAGGTAGCTGTCCTTCTCTGTCCTGACACAGAGACTCCAGACGTGCAGGATGTCAGGAGCCAGTGCAATGAGAGACATTGACATGAAATCGGAAATATTGCAAATGCTACAGCTAGAGCAGCTGAGAGGGAATGCCAGGGGCACTGTGGACTGTCTCACCAGTTACTCATTCAAGGCTTGCATCCACAAAGACTAGAAGGCAATCCCAAGCAGATGGCATTAAAAGTGCTCCAAATGTCTTTGCCAATAGCTCCTTCCAGGGTTCAACTGGGCATCTGTGTGAAATTTCCTAGTAGGCTACGCACAAGTATATCCGAAATGTGACAGCATGCTCTTTTCAGAAGATACTATAATTTTGTGAGACTCTATGTGAATCCCACCAGTCAGCCAGAACATTGAGTTTTGTTGAAATCACAGAATTCCCACTGGTGGATAGGGTTTTATTGATTGCACCTATGAGGCCCTTAGAGCACACTAGCAACAGTTAGCTGCAGTCATTAGCTGGAAGGGTTTCCATTCTGCGAATGAACAACTGGTGTGAGATCAAAAGAACCAGATGAGGAGGAACTTCTTCAGCCAGAGGTTGGTGAATCTGTTTAAGACAGGTAGATAGGTTCTTGATTAGTAAGGGGATCAAAGGTTACAGGGAGACGGCTAGAGAATGGGGTTAGGAAAAATGTCAGTCATGATCAAATAGAGGAGCAGTATTGATGGGCCGAATGGCCAAATTCTGCTCCTAGGTCTTATGGTCTAATATCAGATTTCTGCTCCCTACCCAGGGAGATTTCACTCACATATCTGAGCCAGCTTGATAAATGGAGGTTTGCTCATTGGAGACAGGGGAGACTCTTGTTAGGAATTGGCTACATGTCACAGAGGAGATGGCTACATGTCACAGAGGAGAGGTATAATGCAGCATTGCCACAACAAGGGCAACAATGGAACAGACGATATGCCTGCTGAAAATGTGGCTTCCAATACTAGGGCTGCTCTGGTTGAGCACTTCAGTTTTCACCACAAAGAGTGCCCAGGATTACTGGGGTTTGCTGCACCTTGTTTATGAAAGGAGAGGTGTGTTTTCAGAGAGAGAGATGGAGGAATCAAATGTATCCTCATGAAAGGAAGAATAGGAGAAACCATGGTGATACTGATGAAGGTCTGAGTGTTGTAGAAGAAGAGAAAGAAGTTGATGCAATAGTACAATGAGGCAGATAGCCCTTGACCCCAGTTCACTGTTGGGTTACAGGGTTGGTTCCTGAACACAGCAGACCATCTCACTGATAGTACCATATCACATGATAGACATGATGCAGAAATTACTCCAGTGAAGGAGCACGACCTTAGACCTCATCTGGAGTGTAATGTAAGGTGGCTGGGAGCTCGACATCTTGGGAATTCATATTTTTGTTTGTTTCCAAAATTTCTGTTGACCACATTTAAAACTGTTAGTTTACATTGAATCTGTGAGTATTGTTATCCTTTGCTTCTGTCAATTTCTGATGAAATGCAATCAAGTTGCATCGAATATAATGGTCATACAGCATTGTATCCTCAGAGCTAGCGGCAGAGTTACGGTTCTGGCTACCACTGCATGCTCCATGACCTTGAGTATTTGGATGGAGAAATAATGAGTCTTTGGTTGGAGCTGTCACATATGCATGCTATATTGAAAGGTAGATGCAGTCTAAGAACATCACAGATGTAATCATGTCTGCCTGACATCTTTCGTCAAGGTAAATGCCTTGAAGTGAATTCTATCATGCATTAATCTTTTTTAAAAAAATGAAATATCAACAAGATTAGACTTTTCAGTTCCTGGAGCCTGGTCCACCATTCAAATGGATCGTGATTGATCTATTACCATAGTAATGTTTTCCCCACACTATCCTCATATCCCTTGATACCTTTAAAATGCTGACATCTAACTAACTCTGCCTTGATTATATTCAATCATTGAGCCCCCACAGTCCTTTGGGTTGGAGATTTATAATGATTCATCACACATCCAACAAATATATTGAACCTCATCTCAGTCTACTCGACTACTTCTTATCCTGAAACGTGTTCAAGATTTCCCCCACCCCAACCTCCCTCCACCCATAGAACCAACCAAGCATCCTTGTTTACCCAGTCTATTGAGCCCTGCAGAGTTTTTTTTTATGGTCAACTGATGCAAATTCCTAATTCTTTCAGCTCTGGGGATTACATTAACACATTCTGCCATCTTGCAATTAGTGTAGGTAACATTAGCTGCAGTTCCTCAATGGCAAACATATCCTTTCTCAGGTTAGGAGACGATGACTGAACACAATGCTGTAAGGGTACAACCAACCCAAGATACTATTTGCAGCAATACAGCTTTATTCAGCAACCCAATTCATCTTAGAATTAAGGTCACCAAATCTTAATTAAGGTTTACTAGTTGGTTACTGCAGATTAAATATTTCAATGACTCAATGACAAGTACATTAGGGACACTTTGGGACATCAACACTTACTGATCTCACATCGTTTGAAAAATACTTTGTGGGCAGAATCTTACCAGGCTCTGAATGGCATGGGCTATGCCAAGATGTGTGGTTGAATCAAATGAGATGTTCATGGTGATGTCAAGAGCATTTTTGGAGCATTTCTTCAGTCCACCTTATAACTAGTCCACACTGCTGCTGCTGAGTGTGGTGGTGGAGGGAATGGAATTTTTCATTCATTAATGGGATGTAGACATTGCTGGCCAAGCCACTATTTATTGCCCAACTCTAACTGCTGAGTTGAGAGTCAACCATATTGTTGTGGGTCTGGAGTCAAATGTAAGCCGGACCAGGTAAGAATGGCTTTGAAAGTTGGTGCAGCCCCAATGGAACTTCTGTGAGTTCGTCCATAAACAGTGCTTTATAAAATGGGCCAAAGAGAGGGTGTCATTCTCATTTTGAGGCTTCAAACAGGAAGTAAAGTGATGAGTTTGGTCAAAGGTGATGAGAGAATATGTTTGGTCTCATCACGAGAATCACTCCACCAAAACCCAATGTGATTTGCACTTAGGCAAAAAGAAAGATTTCGCCCTGCATTTTGTTTGTCCCACTTAAGTGGATAAATTCACATTTTTAAACATTTTAAGTTACTTGTTTAGATTCTCTGCTGTTTCCTTATTCCCATCATAAATTGTCCTGTCTCTGCCTGTAATTTAGCCATATTTGTTTCGCTAATCTTTTCCTTTTTTTCACCTATGTAGAAGTGTTTACAGCCTGTTTTATTGTTTCTTGTTAGTTTACTTTCTGTATCAATTTTTCTGTCCTCCTTTGCTGAAGACTAAAATGTTCACAATCCTCAGACTTAATACGTTTTTAACAATGGTATAAGCTTCTTTCTTTTATCTAATGCTACTTTTAACTGCTTTTTTTAGACACAGTTGGAATGCTTTTCCTGATGAGTTTTATACTTTAATGATTACATTTTATTGAAAACAGTGTCCTAATACTTTAAATTCTGGCCATTTCCTGGCTATCATAACATATTATATTGTAGTTTCCCGATCCAGCATTGCTGTTTTGCCCTTCACACCTTTGTAGTTCCCTGTGTATAGATTTAATAGTCTACATTATTTTCAAACTTAATGTAAAATTTCATCATATCAATCACTTCTCCCTAAAGACTGCCTTGCAGTGACGATTAATTTGCCGTTTCTCATTGTACAAAACTAAGATCTAAGATAACATTTTCACTAGTTGCTTCCTTAGCGCTGTTTTAGAAAACTATCTTTATACAATCCAGGTATACATCCCCAAATGCATTAGGGGTAATTAGATTTATACATAGATAAAATCCATTATGATTATTTTATTAACCCTTGTTAATTGCACCTCTAATTTCTTCATTTATACCACATCCTAAATTATCACCACTTTTTAGTAGCCTCGAAAGAACTACTGCCAATATTTTCTGTCCTTTGTTGTTTATAGGCTCAACCCAAACTGCTTCCATAGCTTAATTTCCTGTTCCAAGGTTTTCTCTTACAATTGTACAGATGTTATCCTTGGATAACAGTGCTGCCTTTTCCTTTTTGTCTATTCTTCCTAAATGTTGAATATCCTTGAGGATTCAGTTCCCAGCTTTGGTCACCAGGTAATCAAATCTCCTTAATGGAAGTTGGATCATACCTATTTTTTTCCATTTATGCCATGAATTCATTTATCTTGTTGTGAATGTTACATGCATTAAGATAGAGTGCCTTTACTTTTTGCCTTGTTAACATTTTTCTGTATTTTGTTCCACTGTTTTATTTCTGCCACCTTTAAATTTTGCTTATTTTGTTTTGCCGCCAATACCAGCTTTATTGTATTACAATCTGCATCTCTCAGGTTCCCATTCCCTTACCGAGCTAGCTTAAACTCTCCTGGTATTTGTCTGATGCTCCTCAATCTGGCTGGCAGTTACCCATTCCCCGAATACCTGAAGTTTTTTAACCTGTAGTACAACCACATTCCTAAACATGCCATCCACATAATTCTCAGCCTTGGAGATGCACTTTCACAGGAGTCCTGAAACCCAGAGCTCAGGTTTCTGCGATTAATGACATTTCCTACACATGTGATCATGTAGGCCAAAAGAACAAGTCACAATCTCCCACATGTCACAGGATGCACATTCCATATGAATGCCATGCCTTAAAGTCACATGTTTTTTACAGACTGTTTATTATAAACTGCACATTGGAATACAGAAGGTAGAATTGTTTACTAGCCACTCACCAATGAGCTTCCTCCTCTGTGTCAATGTCACTTTTAATTCCTGAAGTCCATCTTTCAATCTGACTGTGCTCTATTCTAGCTGACCATTTTGTAAGCTCCTGCTCCTTTGCACCACTCTCCAATTAACCATTTATAGCTAATTATTTTCTTCATGATTTTTTAAAATTAATGCTTCTCCTCATCACTACTCAACGTACAACTATAAACCTTATCACTTGGATATAACACAAAATGGAGAAAAGCTTGTTCATCCTTTTCCGATTAATATGACCTCACGGCTCCATGATCAACATTATAAATTGCTTCTGTATTCTCTCTGGTGTTTCTAATCACATTCTTATAATATGATTTAATCATATTATGATGCCATACTCTTAGACATGTTTGCAAAGCTTTCACATTAAGGGGATAATTATATCACAGGCTTCTCGTGAGCTATCTTAAAATTGATACTGACACAAACAACAGCTGTCCTGATGCTTCAGCCATTGTATAAGCTCCCACTAAATTTCTAGCATACAATCGAATCACTAATTCAGGTAATCAACGTTGAGTTTTTAAAGGCTAGAAATCACGATTGGCAATGGTAATGAATAAGTAGTTAAGGCATCTGTCTTATTTTTTTCAATAAAAGTGGCTTAATGCCTATATCGAAATAATAAACAAGGACAGTCTTTTGAACTGATTTATTTGTATGCTAATATCAAAACTTTCTGACTTAATGTGACCTTTTATTTCGGTTCATGGTAGAAAACTATGTATAAAATAGATAATACTAAATGCGTTCAGCTGAAGTGGAAAAGCTACTTTCAAAATCCATTTTGTTCAGGCTTTTTTTTATTAGACCCATTACACGGAATGAAATCATTTCCATAGAGACAGCACTGGATTCTTTCTTTACCTGCACACTGGGAAATTGTTGTGTTGACAGGCTAGACTCTGCTAGGTGATGGTAAGTCTAGAATTTTGGTCACGGCTATCACTTGTTGATACAATCCCATTAAATCATTAAACAAGGTTAATTAATTAATGCAACCTAAGTTGAATCCAATGCACCAATAAAAATGTTTTACTTTGTTTCAAATTTTTTATCAAAAATATAGTTACTCTTTCGGGTTTAGGTGGAATAACCTCAACTCATTTTTTTTATTTTGATATTTAACATTTATTACGTGTTTAAAGGATTCACACTGCAATCACAGGATTTATTCTATCGTATTTAACATCAGCTGTCAATTAGAGAGTCATAGAGTCATAAAGATGTACAGCATGGAAACAGACCCTTCGGTCCAACCCATCCATGCCAACCAGATATCCCAATCCAATCAAGTCCCACCTGCCAGTACCTGGCCCATATCCCTCCAAACCCTTCCTATTCATATATCCATCCAGATGCCTTTTAAATGTTGCAATTGTACCAGCCTCCACCACTCCCTTGGCAGCTCATTCCATACACGTAACACCGTCTGCATGAAAAACATTGCCCCTTAGGTCTCTTTTATATCTTTCCCCTCTCACCCTAAACCTATTGTCACAATTGTCACAAGAATTTTCATTTGAATTTAGTCTGCCTATGAGGAGCTTCTCCTTGTCCATAGTTCATATTGATTTACAGTCATTATGGTGTATCTGAAATACAAAGCAATTTGTTTTGTTTTGAAAGAAAGTGAAGAGAGTTATTTCAGGCTTTTTAAAAAAATTCATTAATGGGATGAGGGCATTGCTGGCGAGATCAGCGTTTATTGACCATCTCTAAGTGCTGTGGTCCAGAGTCATGTATAGGCTAGACCAGGTAAGGATGGTAAGTTTCCTTCCATAAAGGACATTACTGAACCAGATTTTGTTTTCCTGATAATGGATTATGTTCATCATTAGACTTATAAATCCATTTTTAAAAATTATTGAATTCGAATTCCACCATTTGTCATCGTGGTCTTTGAACCTGGGTACCTGGAACATTACTTGGGCCTCTACATTAATAGTCTGGTGATAACCACTAAGCCTTTGCCTACCCTCAATTGGTCATTGAGGAAGAGGTCTTGTGGAGTAATGGTGATGTTTCTGCCTCTGAGTCAAAAGGGCAGGTTCAAGTCCCAATCTACGACCTGATGGCCAAACAAATGCATTTCAAGTTGTCATAAGGTTGTATTTTAACTGCTGAATGGTTTCAACAGATATGAATAGCAGGCAGTAAGAGTGGCAGAGCAATGTCATGGAAAGAGATTGGACCACAACCATCTCAGTCCATAGCTCAAGTCTACTACATACATAGAAAAATGTCTGTCACTGCAACAATTTGTACTTCATACAGCAGAGAGCTGTCTGGCTAAAGTGACCGGATAGCTAGTGTGGATCTGATTGGTCACAACAACAATGCACACCAAATTAAGTACTTACCTTCTAGTCCCTCCCATGGTAGACATTTTCATGGACATTGTGATGTAATCAGTGGAGCTTGCCTTTGGCTGGAGAGTTGAAGTTGGTGAATAGTCATTATTACAAACAGGCGAGGATGGCTGATTCAGCTCCACTTTTTTTAATAACCTCTTAGTCACTCGAAACAAAGATATTTGAAAATTTCTTTTTAATGTGCAGTTTAATTGCATGGCAATTGAAGATATAATTATCTATATCAAAATGAAGGAGCAAATTATAATACTAGCTTTAGAGAAAGAAATAGGAATCTTATTGCCTTTAACACTGAGGAAAAGTAATTAAAATGTGACATCAAAACACATATAAGAACATAATCAGTGTAAAATGGAGACAGCATTGTGCAGAGAAGAAATGAAAGGTTATGCATTTTAAAAATACTTGGGAGTCCTTGAGGATTTGATGTTTTTTTAAATCTGAGCTCACAGTTATTTAACCATTGACTTGTATCCTAAGCAATGATGAAATCTGTAAATATAATTGAGTTCTGGGTCAATGGCTTTTTTCCCAATTTGTTGTGTCACTGGCAATTGTATTCTGAGGTGATGAGAGAAACAGGCAGGGAGAGAGAAAATTTTCCAGTACTTGCTTACAAATACCTTTTCGTTCTTTCTGTTCTGATGTTGAAAAGCAGCTGTTGAAGTATAGTTTGATACATATTCCTAAATCTGGTTTCAATGTCTTTTAAAGCTGCATAATTGGCAGGCAAACCATTAATCTTCCAATATGCAAATTAGATTGCTATTTCTTTCTTTGTAAAAATGTAAAAGTTCGCAGTTACAACAATCAAATGACACCAGGTTATAGTAAATTTGTACACCCCAGTCCAACACCGGCATCTCCAAATCATAACAATCAAATGACAGAAGATAAAATTTGATAGTCCATAGTGGGCGGCACGGTGGCACAGTGGTTAGCGCTGCTGCTTCACAGCGCCAGAGACCCGGGTTCAATTCCCGCCTCAGGTGACTGACTGTGTGGAGTTTGCATGTTCTCCCTGTGTCTGCGTGGGTTTGCTCCGGTTTCCTCCCACAGTCCAAAGATGTGTAGGTCAGATGAATTGGCCATGCTAAATTGCCCGTAGTGTTAGGTAAGCGGTGGTAACTTAGGTATGGGTGGTTGCGCTTCGGAGGGGCGGTGTGGACTTGTTGGGCCGAAGGGCCTGTTTCCACACTGTAAGTAATCTAATATAATTTACCATTATCATTGACATATCGACTGAAATCTATCCTAACTCATAAACCTCACTTCCTTGACAGACATGTCTGAAATGATTTGTGTCTAGATGACAGTGTGTACATTATACTTTCAATATCTTTAGCAGCAATGTTTGCACCATCATTTCATGACTGACAATGATGTAAAGAGTAATTTTTAAAAATTTATTTCTGGTAAGAACCCCTATCTGCTGTTTTTGCATATTCAAAACATAGAAACAAAAGAAACTTGAAACAAGAATATATTCTCATCAAAGATCCTCTATCAATAAATACTTTGTATTTGCATTATTTTGGATTTTCTATAAGATAGTCATTCCTTAAACTGTAATCAGTACTTGGGAAATTGTTGTCACTATGAAATGACTAATTTTTTGTACTTGCCACTTCTACTATGATGTTTATTTAAAGACCAAATGGCAAGGTCTTGTTAGAGTAGGGTATCTCACCACCTAACCATAAATTAAACTGCTATCTGAACTAGTAAACTTCAAATGTTTTGTAGTGTAATTTGGTAGTTTGCTAGAAAGTGTAAACTGATCCAGGCTGTTAGTGGGCAATGGACTATTGAACCTTGATAGATGGTGCATTTCCTGAACAAATAAGATTTAAAGGGTTTTTTTTAAAAGGAGAGAAATGACTGGCATAGAATAAAGGTAAATTACAGTCAAATCAGGCACAGTAAGTGAAATAAAGAGAGAAAGAGTGGGATTAAATTAGGAGAAAGTGAAAGTTGGAATAATAAACAGTAAATCTCTTGTATCCACAAGATCACAACTAGGAAATTTGCCTTTCCGCACCAAAAAGTAAGTCGCAACAAAATTCAGCATCTGCAGGCAAAATCGTATATCCGCAATTTTTAGCCTGTATTTTTGATAGTCTCCACACTCACAAATTTCATCATTTCCAGAAGTTCTCAAATGGAACCCTTGCACATGTGGAGGAATGACTGTATAGAGCTAAATCGTAACTGTATTTTTGAAAGTCTCAGTCGTGTCAAGACTTTTGGAGAGTTTTCAGACATGAGGCCCAGTGAGTTGGCTTACTGGGTCTTACCATATTTGCCACATTAACTACCTACCTTCCCCTATGAGTCTTTCACATCTGATTTGCACCCCATCTTACTATGTGTCATTTCCCGACGTACCAACTCAAGGATCAGCGATATCAGCCAAAAGACCACCATCACTCAGAGGTGCACCATCTGTAAAAGGTCACCGGGTACTTGACCTTGCTTCTCACTGTGACAGCATGGCACATCAGCCACAAAACCATGCTGCCTACCAGACGTGGCTGACACTCCCTCACACAAACAACCTCATTCTCCCAACTGAGTCACAAGAATTGGGTGGGGCAGCTTTCTGCAGGTTGGAGTCACACCTGGCATATAGGAAGATGATTGTGGTGGTTGAAGGTCAGTCATCTCAGCTCCAGAACATCTCTGCAGCAATTCTTCAGGGTAGCGTTCTAAGCCCAACCACGTTTACCTGTTTCATCAATGACCTCCTCTCCATCATTAGGTCAGAAGTGGCATGCTCACTGATGCTCAGCACGATGTTTAGTACCATTCGCAACTCCTCAGATACTGAAGCAGTCCATGCTCAACTGCAGCAACACCAAGGCAAAATCTAAGGCTGGGCTGACAAGATGCAAGTAACATCTCCAACAAGAGAGAAGCTCACTATTGCCCTTGACATGTAATGGCATCACCATCACTGAATCCCGATTATCAATACCCTGAAGTTAACATTGATGAGAAACTGAACTGGACTAGTCTGATAAGTACTGTGGCTATAAAAACATAATGTGGAGGTGCTGGTGTTGGATTGGGTTAGACCAGGTCAGAGTCACACAACATCCCAGTATAGTCCAACAGGTTTATTTGAAATCACAAACTTTCGGAGCGCTGTTCCTTCATCAGGTGAAGTGCCAGAGGCTAGGCCAGAGACCAGGAATCTTGAAGCAGTAACTCACCTCCTGAATCCCCAAAGTCAGTCCACGCTGTACAAGGTACAAGGCAGGAGTGTGGTGGAATATTCTCTACATACCTGTACGGGTGAAACTCAATAAACACTCAAGAATTTTGTCATCGCTCAGGAGCAAGCAGCACACTTGTTTGGCACCATATCCACAATCATCTATTCCCTCCATCATCAGTGCTCAGTAGAAGCATTGTGTACCATCTTACAAGATTCACCAAGAAATTTACCAAGGCTCCTTAAATATCACCTTCCAAACCCATAACCAGTGATATCTAAAAGGACAGGGACAGTGGATACATCCTTATATCCAGGTTCCCCTCTAAGCCACTCACCATCCCGACTTGGAAATATACCGCTGTTTCTTCAGGGTCACTGGGTCAAAATCCTGGAACTCCCTCCCCAGCAGCATGGTCGGTGTATACCAAATGAACTGCAGCGGTTCAAAATGGAAGCTTGCTACCACTTTCTCAAGGGTAACTAGGGATGGGTAATAAATGTTGCCAGTTGGCTGTTAGTGGCTCCCATGTGTGAAGGAAGCAAATAAGTCACACAGTTTACCTATCCATAGTGACATCCTGTCTGAAAAGCCTCTCAGTCAGCATGACCCTGTCTCCAATGCTTGCTGTAGACTCACAGCTTGTCCAGTCGAGGAACATCACATAAAGGTATGCAATCTGACAAATATAATGTGAGAGTCTATTTATAGAAAGTAATAGCGAACACAAACAAAATCAATAAACACTGAAATTCACCACAGCAGTGAAACATGGCCAATGAATATTTATAGTCCTTGATGGTCTACTTTACCGGAAATCTCTTCCTGTTGAAAAGGGGTGTCAATGAGATCCAGTCTGGCTTGTAGTGCTCAACACAATGGGGCTCTGTCTTGGACAAGAGCTTGCTCCTCACAGATTCCTGATCCTCCTCATCAGAAATATGCTCCCCACTTCTCCAGCATGCCAGGATAATGTGGCACACTGTCTCCAGAGTATCCTGGAAACCACTATCCCCCTACACTCTTCAACCAGTCCAAACAATGAGCCACATCTGCACCAGCTCTGTACTCAACTCCACCACAGCCCTGGTTGAGACATGGGTGGTCTTACATCTGGGCTCCACAACAGTTAGGAGATTGCTCAATGGTTTCATTGTCACAGTGGGTAGTCCAGGTCCCCAGTCACCAGCTTTGTAAGGCATCTGGACCTTCTATAATGCTAGGCAAATGAGAGTACTTCAGAATGTAGGAGTCATGCCAACCACCACGGTAGTGGGCAAACATCTTCAGAAAGTGGTAACGATGATCAAAGATCATTTGCATGTTAATGGAATGGACCTCCTTCCTGTTGATCGATTCTGCAGTATTGCAATACTGCCTTCTCAGTGCCACGTGTTTGCACCTTCCCCCAGGGGAGCCCAGCTATGTTCTTGAATCGCACTACCCAGGCTACAGCACTGGCCTTGTCATGGGGAAATGAAGTGACCTGATATGACCTTGTACAGTCAGTGTCCTGAGGTATTTGTGGGCTCATGACTGAAAGATCCCACACAGGTGCCTGGATCAAGTTGCATTCAGCGAGGCAGTGACCTCCATAGCCATCAGGAGAGGCTAGCCTCCGACTCATGCAGCTCTCAGGCCCTGTTCCACATTTTGACACAGGTTTTTCACAAAGGTCCAGGGCATATGGATGTATGATCCAGGATGTCAACACAGCGACGCACCCGTGCCAGGAAATGGTTTCACAGATGAAAATCATTGGTCCTCATCAGATCCTTGGAGCTGTGACCTCTCTCTGAGCTAGGTCCTCCTTACCCTCCATGGAGATTTGCTGCTGCTCCAAGGCTTTCTAACAGCCCTGATTCTGGGTAACAAACATCACCTTTTTACATAGGCAGCCATAGTGACTCATCCACCAGTAGCAGACCTCAGATCGCTCAGTGGAAAGGGCCTAAACTAACAACTCATTCAATATCCACTGCTATTTATAGAAAAATGTTCCAAATCTCTACCACCCTTCCTAACATCTCTCCTTTAGACTATGCCTCCTGGTTCTAGAATCTCCAACCAGGGGAAATAGTTTACCTCTAGCTAGCCTGTCTTTTCCTGTTCATATTCTAAGACTTCTGTCAGACCACTTCCTAAATTCTACAGAAAACAGCCATTGTATAATGGCTCATCATAATTTAACCCCTGAAATCCAATTGTCATTCTTGCAAATCCACATTGTACTCCCAATATATCTTTCCTAAAGTCTGGTTCCCTGATCTGCTTACAATTGTAGTAGGTCAGCCAGGAACTGCACACTGATCAGTCAGGGATCTGGCCACTCCATCAGTAGGAGCTGCCAGTCCAAGTCAGTCAGTCTGGTGAGGTCTATTCATTGAAATTCGATAGGAATTTTATCCAATGCATTTATTAGGAAGTTGAAGAAGTCACTTGTGGGGATTGGAGGGATACTCAGATGCAGAGGGGATAATATTGAATTGAATTGAATTTACTGTCACGTGAACCGAGGCAGAGTGAAAAGCTTTGTCTTGTGAGTAATACAGGTGGATCACGTAGTTAAGTAGTATAGATAGTAAATAACAGGAAAACAGCAGCAAAAACAAAAACACGGGAACAGGCAAATGTTAAGAGTTTCTGAAACCATTCAGTTTTCTAACAAAAGTAGGGTAGAAACTGATGCGAAACTGGCTGGTGCGTATGTTCAGGCTTGTGTACCTTCCCCCTGATGGTAGAGGTTGTGGAAAAACATTGCCAGGGTGGGATGGATCTCTGAGAGTGCCGGCGGCTTTTCCTTGACAGTGGGCCTGGTAGATGGATTCTACAGATGGGAGGTTGGAATTTGTGATTGTGGGAGATGAGCGTGGGAGACAATAGTGCATTGTAGAACATGGATCAATGCAGGAGAGGTGCACATTATGGTCACCAACACCCTGCCTTCAACATGTGGGACATATGGCTGACATAGGGTTCATGGCTAATGTTGGGAGATGATATTTAACTGAAAAGGAGGGGTGAGAACATGTAGAAGGTTGAACTGATAGGATTGATGAGGAGTGAAAGGAAGAAAGGAACATTAAGGCTTGGGAGCACCAAGATTGACAGGCTGAGTCTATAACTCACATTGCAAAGCATTGCCTTCTCATCTCATCTGGATTACAAATGTAATGAAATGAAAAATAGCGGCTACCAGACCTGATGTGGGCAGATTAAGTACTTTTTTCCTGTCAGAAGACACAGACTCTACTTATAATCAATGTGATGTGCTTCCTGAAGAAGGGCTCATGCCCGAAACATCGATTCTCCTGCTCCTTGGATGCTGCCTGACCTGCTGCGCTTTTCCAGCAACACATTTTCAGCTCTGATGTGCTTCAATGGCAATTGCATTAAACAGGCACTTACATCATACTGGTTAAAGATCAGTAATCATGGACTCCTGCAGATACAATGCATGCAGTGCCCAAGAATGTGAAGTACAAATCCTGGCCACAAATAATCTGAACCACATCATGGGCTATTGCAGATTGAAGATATGGTCATTTCTGTGAAGTAGAAGTAATCACAACCAACCTTAAAAGTTTCATCCATTGACCATGATTTATAAAGATAATCCAAGATCTCATTGGCTCCACAAAGGCGTAGAACTGATTTCCTCTCACCTTGAACTGTAAGTATTTGCCAACATGCTCTTATATAAAATGCTGCCTTTCTTGGTGATCTGGGGTAATGGTAGGGATGGGGATACAATTTCATTAATCTTATTGCATTTACAATCCCCGAATTATATCTGCATTACATGATTTGTGCTGTATACATCGGAATAAGGTATATTATGTCAAAGGTTCATGTACAAGCATTCCATGACCCTCATTGTCAGATTCCTTCATGTCCCCACTGTAAAATGTATTTTTGTGAATGATGTGAATTCTGATGGCTCACATTACCAATGAGCTGTTCTGTTTCTGACATTTCCCACATGATTTCATTGGAACAGTAACCAATGGATCCAGTTACAACAGCTGCTGTCATTGCTGTGGTCACAGTACAATGAAGGTACAGAAGCACTTAAGAATAGCAAGTGTGCTAGCATACCCAGGACTAACAGTAACCCCCAGCATCTGCTCAACAGCCTCCACATGAAGACCTTGCAGCTGAAGGCCTGTTCCTGGATGTAGAAGAATTACAGGAAGCCCAGAGTCTGTCAGAGCCTTGATGTCAATTCCTTTCAGATGAGTGAGGCTCAGGTTGCCATAGACTGTGGATAATTATGGTAAAAATCCAACTGGTTCACTAATGCCCTTTTGGGAAGGATATCTACTACCCCGATCTGATCTGGCATGCACGTGACTTTTGATCCACAGCAATGTGGTGGACTCTTAACTATTCTCTCATTTGGATCTACCAAGCCACAGAGCTGAAGAGTGATTAGGAATGAGCAATAAATACTGGGCCAGTCAGAAAACCACATCCCATAATCGAATGCAAAAACTCTTGGTGGAGGTGACAATCTTAGCGGAAAGTTAACCAGATAAAATTGTATCTATTGTTTTCTGACCACCAAAGATTTTCAATAAAATCTAGGATATGAACTTAACATTTCAATCTGCTTACAATGGGATTTCAATGATTGACATTTTCCTGATGTCAGCAAGCCTGGAACCATACTATTCCCTCATGTATTTGATCAGCTATTTCTGTACTTAACATTATAACCTCTAATGGTTTCATGTGGTTACAGATGACTCATTGACACCTATTCTTGTCTCATTACACAATCACATTTTAGATAGGACATCTAGATACACTGATCCAGTCATTTCCATACAATTGTTTATTCCTCTGTTGTTCTTGCTCAGTAACCAAAAGACACAGATGCCTGTAGTTATGATATAGATACAGGAGCCTCCTCTACTTTGCTAAGGAGGGTTACATTTGCACTGCATTGATTATAGTGAATCCAGAAAAGTAAATTCAAAATTGCCCATTTCTGTGCAGTATGTCCTATGTTATGAAATCTCATTCTATGTAATTCCATGTGAGCAGACAATTGACAAATCAGACTATTCTATAAAAATACTCAATATATCAGGAGGATAACACAGATCTTCAGAGTATAAAGGCAAGTGAATTATAGTTGATCACATTTTCCATGACTTTCCAAATATGAAGTTGACTATCTACATGTTTTAAATTCTACTAAACAACTTAATTAAAACACTTGTATATAAGTAAAATCAACACTGGAAAGATCTTTCTATTCTTGCCAAAATATTTAAGCAATTAAGAATATTCCTGCAATGTTCCTATGTTAACTCTGGATATCATGCAACTGACTATCAGTTTTCAAAAGGACCACAGTCAGAATAATTCATAGATGCCATCTGTTGAATAGTTTCTCTGGCATGAAGCAGATGGTTTTCCTGCTTGATATCGCCTTTGAATATGGATTGATCCATCAGCCAGCATTCCTTACTTAATAGCAATTAAATGTAGAAGGCATGTGGTTTCTTTTCTTTTTACTGTTTAAGGAATTAAATGGTGAGCATTAATTTTAAACATAATATTTCAAACTACAATATAAATTAATTCATATACTTAGAAATTTACTAAGCAATGTTCTGATTAAAAGGAGGTTCTAATATTTGAATGCTCTATTCCTCTGCTCATACGTTAGTGCTCCTTTTTAAAAACATGCAGCAAGTAGCCCAGACAGCTCAGCTATTAAAAGCATTATACTGTTTGGAATTGAGCCATTCAGACCAGAAAATTTGTTACTCAAGACTGGGCTGTGGCCAATACTATTGGGGCACAAAATGGGTACAAGTAAATTCACTTCCACACACGATATTCTGTTTTATTAAAGTCAATAGTAAGGAAAATTAAGCAGGCTGTGTAACAGAGTGCAACACTGACTTTAGATCCCGACTGAATTTGAGTGTTACACTGAAACAGGCAAAATAGAACTTAATTCTTTAGGTTTATTTAGATATTTCCCTGATATCATGCTGTACCAGAAAGTTTTTATTTATTCATTAGCAGGACATGGGTGTCGCTGGCTGGCCAGCAGTTATTGCCTGTTCCTAGTTGCCCTTGAGAAGCTAGTTTGTCAACAGCCTTTTAGAACTGTTGTAGTCCATCTGGGTTCATTTCTTTTTTGAGACTTCACAGCAATTGATAGCACTGAGTGGCTTGCTAGGCCATTTCAGATGACATTTGAGAGTCAAATACATTGCTGTGGGTCTGCAGTCACATGGAGGCCAGACCAGATGAGGATGGCAGATTTCCTTCCCTGAAGGCCATCTTCATTTTTAGTGTATGCCATGAAATGTTAAAATAAATGGAACACATGCAACAGGGAGCTACACTGAACAAAGCACTAGCTGTAGATTAAGCTACAAAATTATTTCGCTGCTTCTCAAGTCTCCTCAGAGTGTGATTTCATGTACAGGGTGCTGAACACATTCTATTAGATCTTCTGTTCATTAATGTGGGATAATACAATTTTATGCAGCTATTTAGTATCTGAACGGTGCAGAGATAACCATGTAGCTGACATAAAAGTAATAAAATACCTTTCAGAACTCAACTAATTATAACTGCAGTGGATCACGAGATAACTGTACAATGAAATCAGGATGACAACTGTTGTAGAACAGTTTCTATGAACACAGAGCAGTCTCCAGCACTTTGATACAGTACGTGCATTGATTTGTTTCACTGTCTGTACAATTAATTCAATATGCTTTGCATTCATTAATCGAATCAACCAGTTTCACCATATCACCTACTGTAAGCTGCCCAAAGTAGTTAATGGTTCATCAACATGTTGAGCAGAAAACACTCCCTTTGAAACTTGTTTTATTGTAAGGATGGAAAGAAAAACTGAATTGGTATCAAGAACTGGGCATTACAACGGAATGAAATGGTTTGATTTGCTTCCTCAGAGAAAACTGATATTGATCTTGAGCCTGTGAAACATTTTTCTCTAAAATTACATTTGGTATCCTATGTTTACAACATTATAGCTATTCCAAAATTCTGCTGACTGTTATTGGGAAATGAGATTTTATCCTATCATTAGCTGACCTGATTGCTCCCTATTTGTCTTTCTGTTTTGGACATTTTATAAATTATAACTTGCAACTGGTGGAGGCTGGGTTTTTAATTACATTCAAATCTAAATTTGACATTTTTTTTTTAATCCAAGAGGAAATCCAAGAGTTCTGGCAGGAAAATGGAGTTAAGAGCACAATCAGACCAGCCATGATTTTATTGAATGATGTTGTTGCTATTTGTTCTGATTTTGTGATCTACTTCCTCCAATTTCAGACCCCGATAGACTACATTGGAGAAAGCTTAGGCAAGTGGATAACAAAATTGATCACATTCTGAGAGACATTTTTGTGGTAACTTTGGGATACAGCAATAGTGTTGAGATGGCTGCCTTACAAAATGGAGCAAAGCATAACTAGCCACAGTATCGAACATGGATGTATATTCTTATACAAAAGGACCAGTAAGAAAAAACAATGTAAGATTTATTCATCCTGAAAGGATGCCACATGAAAAGCTCCTACACAAAATAAGAACCTATGATATAGTGGCTAAGATATCAGCATAGATAGAGGATTGGGTAGTTAACAGAAAACAGAGAGTAGACATATGCAGGTTGGCAAGATGTAACAAGTGGAATGCTACAGGCTGGGGCCTCAAATAGTTACAATCCACATTGGGCTGGATGAAGGGACTGTATGACATTTGCTAAAATTGCCAATGACACAAAAATAGGTCTGAAAGTAAGTTGTGAAGAGGACATAGCAAGTCAGCAATGGCATAAAATGAGTAAGTGGTCAAGAAGTTGGCAGATGGATTATGGTAGTAAAATTTGAACTTTGACTGGTAGCGTAGAAAATCAGCATATTTTTATATGGAGAGAGATTGGAGAAATCTGTATTACTCAGGAATCTGGACATCATGGTTTGTAAATCATAAAATGTTAGTAGTAGGTAAAGCAAGTGATAAGGCAAATGTAACATTGTTGTCTATTGCAAAAGGAATGAAATTAAAAAAGAAAGGATATTTTGCTACAGTTGTACAGGACATTGGTGAGACCACATCTGAAATACAGCACACAGTTTTGCATTCTCTATTTCAGAAAGGACATAATTGCATTAGAAACAGATTGGGGAAATTCATTAGACAAATTCCTGAGATAAGAAGTATATCTTATGAGAAAGTGATGAACAGGTTGGGTCTGTGAAGAGGGAGATAGCACAGGGCAGGGTGACACTAGACACAAGATGGCCATTGAGCCATATGTTGGCCAACCTGACACATAAGATGGCTGCCGGACCACAATATGGAGAGAAACAGCAAAGCAGTTGTAGACAGCCTAGGGCCACCAGAATGCGAGCACAATGCATTCACAACCAGTCAATTAGTTTAAGGTGGTTGGGGGAGAGAATACACATGTGTAACAAACACTGCCTGACGAAGTGTCTGGGTCCAGCCAACACCTCTTATAGAAACGCTAACAGTTTGATATGGACTCAATATGAAATGCTAACAGTGAGAGCTGCAGTAATCAACCTTCTCAAGAAGAACAATTAGTGCCCATTACTGCATCAATGGATTTCTGCACAGACATTGAAACTGACAATGTCTACACTGAAACTGACAATGACCACGCCGAAATTAACAAAGGCTGTGCTGGAACTGACAAAGACTGTATCAAACTTATCAACGATTCTGCAATGATTGCCATAAACAAACCATGTTACAGAGACAATAATCTCATCACTGACCTGCTCTATCACAAGATGTATATAAGTTTCTTGACATGTGCTCTGGGTCGAGAGAAGACCACTGTGCTGTTGGCGCCTTTCTCTCCCTGAGCTCCAGTATTTCCTTGTGCAATAAACTCTGTCATTGAGCCCTGACTCAGACTCCGAGACTGGTGTTTTTCCCTACAACAATCTGGATCCATTGACGTTTAGAAGAGTAAAAGTGAACATAGTAAAACAATTAAAATCCTGCAGTTCCTTGCCAGTGTGGATGGATGCCTCTCTGGAGGAGAATCTAGAAGTATGGGACACGGTTTAAAAAAGGGGTCTTCCATTTAAGACAGAAACATGGAGAATTATTTTCTCCCTGAGTGTCATGAATCTGTGGAACTGTCTTCTCCAGAGTATTAGAGACAGAGTCAGGGATCTACTTTCTTCTGGCCTTAAAAATGTTCAGATTTTTGAATAATGACAGTGTAACAGGTTATCAGCAGAGGACAGGAAAATGGATTTTTAAAAATTTCATTCACAGGGTGATAGTGTCGCTGGCTAGGACAGCATTTATTGCCCATCCCAGAGGGCAATAGTCAAAGACATTGCTGTGCATCTGGATTCACATGTAGGCTGGACCAGGTAGGGATGACAGTTTCCTTCCCTAAAGGAGGTCAAAAGACTGCAATCAAATCCTGCATAATATTATCAAATAGGTGAGTAGGTTCAAGGTGCTGAACTTTTAAACATTTATTCATGGGATGTGGGTATCACTGGCAAAGGCAGTATTTATTGTCAATTCCTCATTTCCCAGTAGACAGTTACCCTGCTTTGAGTTACGTGTAGGCCAGACCAGGTAGGAAGGGAGATTGCACTCTCTAAAGGGCACTAGTAAGCCAGATGTCTTAATGGCCTACACGTGCTGGTCGGCTGTATGTCCCTATGTGCATATTTATGACCTCAAAGGAAAGAATTTAGGGAGAGTGGTGGTGTAGTAATTATGTAATTGGATTAGTAATATGCAGAAGTCATGAGTTCAAATTCTACCATGGAAGATGGTGAAATTAAACTCAGTAAAAATCTGTAACATAAAGAGCCTGCTGGTGACTATAAACCATTGTCGATTGTCATAAAATTCTATTTAGTTCACTAATGACCTAGAGAAGGAAATCTGCTATCCTTCCTGAGCCTGACCAACATGTAACTCCAAACCCAAGCTGTGTCTTTGATTTTTAACTGGGAGATGAGGAACGTGCAATCAATTCCCACCTAGCCAGCATTACTTACATCCCATGAACAACTTGCAAAAAAAAAATTAGCTTGGCTTTATCGGAGGCAGATAATATCTGACAGATCTATTCAACTTTTGGAATGATAGCACAGTGGTTGTTACTAGACTAATAATAATGCATAGGTCAAAGCTAACACACTGGACATGTGTTTAAACCATATGGAAGCTGGGCATATTAGATTTAGCTCTGTCAATCTAGATAAAATGCATCGGCTGAATCTTTTGCTCTAGGTTGTGATGATCTTGGAGAAAGAGAGCAAGAGAATTGATTAGGCAGGTTGAAGACATATCCAAATCTATCACTTCCCACCTTCACCAGAATTAAGTTCTGGGCAAGAAGGCTTATGGTTAGCTTTCTTGTCCATGGTCATCATGCACATTGGTAAGTTCTTTCCACTACGATTCCTTATCTCCCCTCAAGGAGAAAGTGAGGTCTGCAGATGCTGGAGATCAAAGTTGAAACTTTATTGCTGGAACAGCACAGCAGGTCAGGCAGCATCCAGGGAACATTCCTGAAGAAGGGCCTGTGCCCGAAACGTCGAATCTCCTGTTCCCTGGATGCTGCCTGACCTGCTGTGCTGTTCCAGCAATAAAGTTTCAACTCCCCTCAAATCAATTCTACATCTTGATTTCCTGAACCGAGATCATCCCTAATTATTGTATCAATGCCATCCTTGATTAACAATGCTACCCCTCCACCTTTACCCAGTTTCCTATTCCTCAAGAATGCCAAATCCCTTCAATATTTATCCAGCACCATGACTCAGAACTGTATTGTGTTTGTTTACAGTCATGTAAACAAAAACTATTCCTATCAATACTCTGGGTGCACCCACACTTCATGGGTTCATCACCACTTTCTCAAGGGCAGCTAGGGATGGAGAATAAATGCTGTCTTTGTCAAAAATGGTTTCCTACCATGGAAGGATTAAATAAAATCCCCAAGTTATTCAATTCACTCCCTTCACCATAGGTATAGTTCAGCATCTATATGATATAAAGTGCAGTTGGAAGGCTCTGTGACACAATGGTAGTGTCCCTTTATACTGAGCTAGGAGGCCTACATTCAAGCCCAAGGTGTATCATAATATCTCTGAACTGGTTGATTAGAAAGTATCTATTAAGATGCACTGGAACAACCCACCAAGCTCCCTCAATGACCCATTTCAAACCATGTCCCCTATGATCTAGAAACAAGTGCATGAAAATAGCACTACCTGCAAGATTTGCAACCACACAACCACATCCACCCCCAGTTATACATAATCACAAACTGGGAACACATTGCTGTTCCTTTACTGTTAATGGATCAAGCTACTAGAGCTGACGAGCTAATAGTACTGTAAGTGTACCTGTGCCACAAAGACTACAACGGCTCAAAAATGCTGCTTTTAAGGATGAACAGTAAATGTTGGCCTTGCCAGTGATGTTCACATCTCATTAAAGAATACAATAAAATAATGATGAAGCTAGTGCTAGAGACATGCATTTAATTTTCAGAAAGATATATGACAGAAAATTGACTCATGAGAGTAGGAGGTAAAGCTGCAGAAAAGACTGGATTCCAAATTGAGATGTGGTGTTACTCCTGGATTGTTTATTAAAACTGTCAGCATAAATGTGACCACAAAAGCAAACCAGATCTTATTGCATATTGCTAGATGTGATTGTACAAGCACTCATCTGGCCCGCCTGGGGCCCTGGATATATTTCTGTTCATTTTGTGATGGTGGAGCCATCTTGACTTTGCTGAAGGAACACAGAAAATCATCTAAGTTGATACAGAGGACTGAGAAATTAAATATAAAAGGAGAGAATCGACAAGCGACAAATTTCAGCAAAAACTGAATAGATGCACTAGCATTTCTGTTAGAAGTGCTTTACCATCTGGTGAAGCATCTGTACTGAGATTAACACGACTCCTTTTCCTTTCTGATGCTGATAGAATGTGGCTGAGACATACAGTTGGTCACATTCAGGGACAATAAGAGGAGAGAGAGACAAACCACTGCTAACCTCTTCTCCTGCAAGTGACTTAGGCAGCTGCCTGTGTTTATTTGGGAACAACCAGCATCCTTCTTCAGCTGTCTGTTGGGCCATCTCAGGCTCCACCTTCCCACAAGCCATTCTGAGTGGCAGCCAGCAAAACACAAAGCCTGCAGCCTTCTCAGCCAAGGAGTAGAAACTCAAGATTAAAGTGAGATTGTAATGAGATGTTGCCTTTCAATATCCATTCATGTTTCACTGCCATCCCATCGGATTTAATGTGGAACAATGATAGGGAAATTCTGTCTCTGGTATCGCCATCAGACAAGAGACCAGTGTTTGCTGTTGCATGGGAACTGAATGTAAATACACGATTGAAGTGACACAAATTTCTCCAAGATGTATGATTAGTGACAGTAATACTACAAAGATTAGTTAATCATCCCAACACCATCAGCTAAAGCAGCTTGGTTCATGCATACTGAAAGAACCCCATTAAACTGGACTGGTGGTGGATGGTGGTGGGTTAGGGGTAAGGGTGAGAGCATGTTAACCTTGTTTTATTTTTCAATCTGGTGTACAATTCTGCTTGAACAGAACCTGTTCTACTTTGAATGGAGGCATGTTTTGATACTGACAAGAATGCCAAAATTGGGATTTCGTCATTGCTGGCAGACAGGTCATTATTTGTATTTTAAATGACTAGAGGAGTGTTAACGATGGCATTGGAACTTGCTTTTGAATTTGCTTCAAATTTTAAATGCAGAAACATAGAAGCATAGAAGATAGGAGCAGAAAGAGGCCATTCAGTCTTTTGAGTCTGCACCAGTGTTCAACACGATCGTGGCTGATTGCCCAACTCAATAGTCTAATCCAGCTTTCTCCTCATAACCTTTGATCCCATTCACCCCAAGTGTTATATCTAGCTGCCTCTTGAATACATTCAATGTTTTGGCATCAACTGCTTCCTTTGGTAATGAATTCCACAGGCCCACCACTCTTTGGGTGAAGAAATGTCTCCTCATCTCCATCCTAAATGCTCCACCCAGAATCGTCAGACTGTGACCCCTGGTTCTGGATGTACCCACCATCAGTAACATCCTCCCTGAATCTAACCTGTATAGTCCTGTTTGAATTTTATAAGTCTCTATGAGATCCCTCCTCACTCGTCTGAACTCCAGCGAAAACACTCCTAGCCTAGTCAACCTCTCCTCATAGGTCAGTCCCACCATCGCCGGAATCAGCCTGGTAAACCTTCGCTGCACTCCCTCGAGAGCAAGAACATCCTTCCTCAGAAAAGGGGATCAAAACTACACACAATATTATTGTGTGCCCTCAGCACGGCCCTATATAACTGCGACAATCCATCCCTGTACCTGTACTTGAAACCTCTCACAATGAAGGCCAACATACTATTTGCCTTCTTTACCACCTGCTGCACCTACATGTGTACCTTCAGCGACCGGTGCACAAGGCCATGCAGGTCTCCCTGTACCCTCCCCTCTCCCAATTTACAGCCCAAAATCCATAAAATAATAAATAAATTCCTGTGCACATTAGACCACACAAGCTAATAAAGAATACACACAGTTAGAAGGTAGGGATCGAAGTGCGCACAACATGGTGATCAGCTTTGGATCTGAGGATTTAATCTGGCAACCCTGCTTCAGTGAGCAAATGTGCTGGTTAATGAGGAGACTTCTGTGTGCTAAGGACAGCAAATGCCTGAAATAAAAACTTGTGTTAAAACTTGACATTGAAGAATACTTCAAAGACTGACACAGAAAGCATTTCAGATCTGATAAGAGATGCACTGGAACAGAGAAAATCTCCCGCTCCAAGGCAGAGGTACCCGTTGTATCACAGCTTGGTGGTTTGCAGGAGCGGCCCCAAGTCTGAGTGCAGCCAATGGCTGAACAGGATCAGAGATAGTGCAAGTCAAAACTAAAAATCCTTGATACAAAGGAAAAACATTAACTGGTACAGTTATTCAAACTAAAAGCCTGAAACTCTAAAACAAATTTTAGCTCAGCTCAGGAGTCATCACCATAGCATCCAGATCTCTGTGTGCAATGGTGGTGATGCCCATTCTGAGGCATAAGTAGAAATAAAATGAAACAAACAGGGCCAAGAAAGAAACTTGCATAATCTGGGTGCAAGGAGCCAGGGGAATTGCAAGTCCAGTCATTTAAATTATGTAAGTGATAACAATTTAAAGAAATTAGAGTATCTGGACTAACATGGAAATTTTGTTGGGAGCTTTCAGTACAGCACAAGTTTCCTCCTGGTGCCCCGGTTTCCTCCCACAGTCCAAAGGTGTGCAGGTTAGATAGATTGCCATGCTAAATTGCCCATTGTGTCCAGGAATATGCAGGCTAGGTGGATTAGCCATGGGAAGTGTACAATTACAAGGATAGGGTAGAGGGGTGGCCTGCTTCCACACTGTAGGGATTCTATTAAAAGAGGTGGAAAATCTCTATTAGCTGCAAAAGCATAGGAACCCTCCAGTAAAGCATTAAGAAATCCTCCAGTACAGCAGCAAAGCATAGGAAAACTGCCACACTTTATACTAAAGTAGGAGTACAGCAGATGATATTATTGCTTCCCAATAGATAAGACAAGCACTAGACAAGTTGGTATTGAAAGAGAGGTACTGAAGCCTTTCACAATTCTTGCAACCTCAGACTGAATTAACTTCCTGTAAGAGCAAGGCTTAACAGAGGAATGGAGTATCCAGGAGAAGTCATAGATAATTTCATCAATGCCCTCTAGAGATTAGTGGAGAAATTTGACTATGGTGACTTAAAACCAGAATTCATAAGAGAATAAATTGTTGTAGGCATTGTTGATGAGTTTTGGCAGCTTTATTAATGTCCCAAAGACACTAGAAAATGTCATCCAGCTAATTGGTGAACCAGAAGCCTCAATGCAACACTGACCTTGGGGGAGAAAATCAAAATTAGCACTGGAGATGTTTGAAATCCATTCAACTTGAAGGTATGGAACCCTGATAGACACACATTATAAGTCGATGCAGTGCAGTCGGGCAGAGACCAGAGACTGAAATACCTTGTCAATGCAGTGAAGCAAAGAAATCTCACAAATGTGAGCAGTGCCTAACTATTAAAAACAAAAGTATTTACCTAAAGCAAAAGACACTTTCAGAAAACTGCCAAAGCTGTACACAGCCACAGAATATAAACAAAAGATCAAAAATACCAACAACTCAAAGAGATAAATGAGGAAGAAGAGGTAGAAAACGAACCCAAAGATTTCCCAAAGGAAATCAGTGCCTTAACAAACATTTGACAAGATGACATTTATGTTAATGGGCATCTCAATGAGCCATTCTCAGATTCTTAATTCAGCTGAATTGTATGCTGAACCTGACAACAGAGGAGAACCTCTGGCCCCAGACCATCAGGAAGACTGTCCAAGAAAAAATACCTATTATTCTTCCAAGTTCAAAAAGAATGCGTTCTGTAAGAAAAGTGAAACCTCCAGACAGTCTGAATTTATAAAGTGACTTGGGGTGGGGGGAGAGGGGAATGAGATCTGAGCATCAGAAAATGTATAAATGTAATTATATGAACAAATGTGTCACAATTATCAAACAAAGGCTTTAGAGAAAATGTTGTATATTAGTCTGAAAGGATTAATACTTGATTGATAATGTCATGAGGACTTAGTGGGAGAGTGATTTGGAATCTTGTGGGAGACAAACTGAACTGTAGTGTGGAACCTGCTTTTATGACATGTAAATTGTTGCAGAAAAGGAATAAACTACATCTTGTTTATTTGACAAGACTCTTTTCATTAGACCAAAAGGTAGCCACCCTTACACACACTAGACAACACAAACCTTGAAAGAACCTAAACGCTTAAGGTACACGGAAGGCAGCATGCACAGCATATGCCAGCAACATCACTACCTGAAGGAATTAGCACTTGCAATGTAGCCCAATACTCAGAGGAGAGGGGCACAGGAGAGGCATGCAGCAACAGACAGGTAAAAAGCCAAGGTTGAAGGAGGCAATAACTTTGTTTGTTACAGGCGTAACAGACAGATTCTAAGTTTGGTCTGTCTGAAATACTGAGCCACTGCAGGCTGATGTCTTCAGGTCAGGGAGGTGACAGAGGAAATTCATACCCTGCTGAATTTGATGGCTATGGATTATCAGTGAAAATAAAGAAGAACATTACCATTGCCTGCAAGAGATTGGGGCTTATTAATGTACACCTGGTGGGCAACCACAAGGAGAGTTTCATGTAAATCTACCACAGATTTCTAATAATCTGGCCTGATGGCTTCATACTGAGACAGTCCAACATGCCAGATCTTCTTGTTCCAGCAAGCAGTTTAAGGCTGATTCAGGGGAGATGAGGGATTCCCACTTCAAACTTGGCCCAGATCCTAGATAAGTTTGAAGGTGTCCTTTAGTATCTCTGGCTACAGTATCCAGATTGATTAATGATCCTGTACATCATTGCACAGCAGAGAGGATTCCAGGTGGACAACCACAAAAGGGATCATCAATCATTTGCAGATCAGGTGAACACAAAGGAGAGGTTTCTGGTAAAAAAGGATAAAGATGGAGCATCCATCATCAACCCAGGCATTGACATTGCTGCTTTGATACTGTAAAGTTCATTTCGTGGATGACATAAAAAATGAAATTCAGCTGTCTACTCAGGCAGTCCAGAGAAGGTTATTGAGGTTCTGGGCATGGACGGGTTTTCTTAAGAGGAGATATAGAGTAGATTGAGCTTGTACTCAGTGGACTTGAATGTGAGGAGACCTGACTGAAATGTAATATTTTTAGAGGGTTTGATAGGTTGGATGCAGGAAGTTGTGGGAAAGTCTAGGAGCAGAGGACATAATCTCAGAGTAAAGGATGGCCCCTACAGAACAGAGATGATGAGGGTTCTTTTTACCCTTATAGGGTAGTCAATCTGTGAAATTCTTTCCTCTAGAGGGCTGGCAAGGCTGGTTCATTAAAGGGTGGGATAGGCAGATTTTTAATCAGTCAGGGAAAAAAGTGTTATGGAGAAAGGCAGGAAAGCGGAGATGAGGATTATCAGATCAGTTATTGGCCTTTTGTGATCCCACATTTTATAGTGGCCTTACACTGCCAGGACCACCTCACCTTTGTATTAAGTAGTCTTCTGCACTTTTCATGACCTGCCTAGATCTTTAATAGATTTTTTTACATAGTATCCAAAACGTGGTACAACACGTCTGTTGCTGATCACCACCATCTTGGTGAAGACCACAACTTTCTTTCTCCCACTGCTGGGAAAAAGTACATTCCTTCTGCTGCGCACTGCACCCAGCTGTCTTAAACTCTGGGGGATTCACTTCTTCTATGTCCTCCATTCATCTTGAACACTTCCACTTCCCAACTGGGCATTGACTTTTTCAATGCAACAATGATGGTATCACAGGGTGCATATCACACAGTTTGAAGTTGAAAAATATGAAAGTTAAAATTAACTGCTGTAATTAAGTTAGAATTATAGAAATTAACATGCTCAGGTGGCTTCTGGGCTTGTTCCCCCCTCCCCCCCCCCCCCCCCCCCACTCCCCCAATTCTCTACCCTGTCCTTAGCCAAAAGCTATCTTCTTCTTTATATGAAGGCCAATGTTTCTAACTGGTTCCTAACACATTGCCATGTCTTTGCTTTTAATTCTGGCCTACACCATTTAAAAGTTACAGTTTACAGATAACATATAACTTAGGCAAGCAGGGGGAAATAAAACCTAGACCTAGATCTAGTATGTAAGAGACTGTCTACAAACTTAAGCAATATATATTCACTTGGTTCATTTGAGATTGTTACTAAGTATATTCATGTATAGCACTAACAATACTTCTGCAAGAGACACTATATTCCATCATACTCTTCCCCCAGCTCAGCAATACAGCAGTGAAAGAATAATTTTCTAAAAACATCTTCTTATTATGTACCTCCCACAGCTATGAAGTAGTGATTGCTTTGCTCCCGTTTCCATCCAATATTCTTGCCTCTTATGTATCTGTTAAATTATGGAATTTGTAGTTCTGGTTTCAATTATTTTTGATGGCAAGAGGTTGTTGAACTGACCCTGAATACAAAGTTGCACTTGGTTTTCCAAACTGACACTCGACTGTAGTTCTAGTGCTTAGTTTTTGTTTTTTAATCTTTTTATTTTGTTTGACATATAGCATGGACTGGTGTAATTTTCTGGTTATTACATAGGCAATTGTGTGTTCAAAATGCATCATGCCCAAAGCAGATGCCAAACTGATTTGTACACCATTATACTGAGAGTGACAAAGTGTTATTGAAAAAAAAATGTTCACCTAGTAAGTATTTTGTCAGTTATTTAAAAGCTGAGAATGTTTTGCATGTTCAGTTTAGGCACAGCGAGGATATTTTGTTTTTTGGAAGTTGCTTTTAAAATATTTCATTAAGTATTTTCCACATTAAATTTGGAAATTATTATTTGCAAACTCCTTAAAATAAAACTAAGATTGGATCTATATTTATAGGATAAAATCTGTGCTGTAGTAATTTACAGAAATGGTATATCAGTTGCTGTGCTGTATGGTGATTGAATGTGTGGATGTCATGAACTGTCAATGTGTCAATTCTCTCATCCAATCCAAATGCTAGATTACATGGGCAATGTGGGTACTATGACTGTGGGTTGCACTATTAATGTCCATCTTCACTGAGCCATGCATATTCAGTGCTTTTATTGCTGGTTTCCTCGCTCTTTGGATGGTTGGGATTCCTTGGGGTGGGGTATTGTTCAACTGTCCAGTGCCTGGACATGTGCCAATAATCTTGTGTAACTCCAGGCAGTGAATGTAAATAAGATACTAAACACATCAACATGCACGCACTGACATTAGAATTGTCCCTGATTTCCTTCTTTCCCTTACTTAAGGGGGTGTTGCAGCAAATTATAGAAACACTATAAAATATTTTGTTTTGAGATCAGTAGACTTAGTTCAGGTCAGGAATCAAATCAGGAACCTTTTAACTTCTATGACTCAGCTACTCACTATTTTGATCCAAGGGGAAGCCACATGTGTCATTGTATGTTGACAATTGAATATTTCTTGCCAGATGCATTACCGGAGGAATATTCCAAATCAAACGATTTCTGTACTCCACAAAACTGACACACTCACATTAAAACCTGTGCAATTTTCAGGAACTTTACCATATAGAACTGTGACTTTTTTCTCAATAATATATTTGAATACTTGATGGCTGAGCATATTTTTGAAAAGGATTTCGCAATTTTCATGAACAACTTGAACAGCACACAAAGGCTGGTGTCACCAGACCTGAAAGGTTAACTTTGATTTCTCTTCACAGACGCTGCCAGACCTGATCAGCTTTTCCAGCTGTCTTTGTTTCTGATTTATATCATCTGCAGTTCTTTCAGCTTTTACACAAAAATTCATTTCAATGCGCAAACTTAGTAGCACTTTTATTTATTCATTCATTCATAGTGATGTGGGCATCACTGGCTAGTCCAGCATATATTGCCCATTCCTAATTACCCAGAGGGCAACTAAGTGTCAACCATCTTGATATGGGTCTGGGGTCACATGTAGGGATAACAGGTTCCTTCCCTCAGGAGCATTATTGAACCAGATGGGTATTTCCAACAATTGACAATGAATTTATGGTCATCATGAGACTCTTAATTCCAGATTTTTATTGATCTCAAATTCCACCATCTGCCATGGTGGAATTTGAATCTGGGTCCCCAGAACATTACCAGGATCTATGGATTAACAGTCCAGTGATAGAATCAGTAGGCCATCACCTCCCCATGTTGACAGCTTTCATTGTGCTTTATATCTTTAAACTGAACATTAAAAACATCATGGAAGCATTGTCAGTCTCCAACTATGCTCCAGTAACAACACGAATAGGATCAGTATTTTGACAGTAGCATTAGAGTATAACTTTATGATGATTTAATCCCTGAATACACAGATACTGAGCTGGACTTTCCCATTTTAGACTAAGTGATGTTTGGAGACAGGTTCAAAGTGCCAAGTCCACCATGATCCATGATGAGTTTTTACATATTATTCACCCGTCTTTAACTCATTAATTATGCCACTGGCCTCAGTGGTGCCTATCTCATGGAATGAGGTAGCAGAACTCCTTAAACCACAACTGCACAAAAGTAATGATACTGGAAGCTAGGTAGAGCCTTCCATACAGTGTTGTTCCATGTATTCCCCAAGGATATGGCCCAAAAGGCCAAGCTGGTTCTTTGGTTCGCAAGCAGGGACCTTGGGGTACTGACGGATGGATTCATGAAGCAGAGGGCAAAGATGTATGACCAATGTCGTCACTAGCCACTAGCTTCAGGCACTGTACACTGAGATAGCAGACTCTGCAAGTATCACAAATTTCCTTCCCTTAAGGGTATTAGTAAACTAAATGGGTAACTACAGGAATCAACAATGATTGCTGTTCAACAATGATCAACAATCAATAATGTTTCAGAAAGATAGCTCATGATCAACTTCTGGAGGGTAATTATGGATGTCCAAAAAGTGCTGAATAAGCAAATGAATAAAAATAAAATTAACAAAAGCAATAACAAGTCAAAAAAAAACAAGTTAATTAACTCCTGGGTGGTTATTGAAGATACAGAGTGGCCCTGTCCTCAAGGTGCTGCAGGGAGAAGCTTGCTCCGTTTTAATGAACCAATCTCACTATGAGAGCTACATTGAGAGACCAGCCAAAACCCAGCCTTTTAAGTTGTCAAGGGGCATAAATATGGCATAATGACACTCCGATGGCAATCAAAATGTTCTTTGTTTTACCTGAAGGGGCACACTTGCTCTTACAGACTCCATGAAAATAATTTTTACATATTTTTACAGACCTCCATTTTGTGACTAGCAGATTACATTGAGCATATCTCTACTCAGCAGGTTATTACAATGCCTTTAAAGCTGATGTGATTTGGAGAAGCCAGTTTTGGACTGGGATGGACAAAGTTAAAAATTGCACAAAACCAGGTTATAGTCCAGGTTTATTTGGAAGCACTTGCTTTCGGAGTGCTGCTCCTCTATCAGGTGGTTGTGAAGCAGGACCATAAGTCACAGAATTTATAGCAAAAGATCACAGTGATACAATGATACATTGAACCTAGATTGTTAAGTGTTTCATCTTTTAGAATGGATTTGCTGGCTTCAGTTCTTTAATATGTAAGTACCAGAACTTCTTTTAAGTCATATTCTCAAGACAATTTAAGGTTTTATAACAAAAGGTGACATCTCAGCTCAGACAATGCCTTAAAGGTGTGAATCAGACCAATCTTGAGTCAGACTGGTTCCATTTCCAATGTGGAATTTACAAATATATATGGATTCACTGCCTGCATTGACTGCTTGCAGGTTCTGTATTTTTTGAGCAAAATTGAATGTATCTGCAAATACAAATTCACCCCATAAACTTACATGTGTGCATGCATACAGGAGAGAGGGACAGAGTGGGTGTGTGCATGTGAGTGTGTACACCATCCTCTAAGGTGGACTTCGGGACAGACACAATGCAAAGTGGCCGAACAGAGGCTGATAGCCAAGTTCGGTATCCATGGGGATGGCCTCAATCAGGAGCTTGGATTCATACAACATGACAAATGACCCGCTACACAATACACTCTCTATCTCTCTCTCTCTCACACTCTCTCTCTCTCTCTCTCACACACAGAGTGAGTGTGTGCATGTGAGTATAAGTGCACATGAGTGAGTGTGTATTTACGTGTGTTGAAACTTTATTGCTGGAACAGCACAGCAGGTCAGGCAGCATCCAGGGAACAGGAGATTTGACGTTTCGGGCACAGGCCCTTGTGCAAGCTTGGTAAAGTGTGTGTGTGACTGTGACGAAGCACAAGCCAGTGGGAGGGTGTGTGTGTGTGTGTGTGTTTGTGTGTGTAACTCATCATCCTAACCTGGAAATCTATTGCCATTCCTTCACTACCGCTGGGGTCAAACTCCTGGGCATTCAGAAAGTGCTAAGAGAACACAAATTGGTCTTTGAACAAGGAAGAAAAATGATAAAATTAAGCTTCACATGGGTCAAAGTCAAAATAAAGGACAAAGTACAGCCTACGTTTTTCAAACATTGGACAGTACCTAATGCATAGTTTGAAGCAGTAAGTAAAATATGAGGAACAGTCATTAGGGCTGCACAGCATTGGTAGTTCAAAGAGCAGATGAACTAATTTGGATTTGTATAGATTATTAACAAACAGCAAATTTATAGTTATTTGGCTATTGAACTTGAGTACTGCTGAAGAAAGAAATATGTTGTTGACGTTTTTCATTTTGCACTCAAGAGGACAGATGCCAGGACATAAAATTACAAATTAAAAACTACAATTTATGCTGAACGAGAAAAGAATGATAAATGGCTGGCAAATGGACTTTATTGATCAAGACATTGCCAGGAGGAATGCACCAATGAATAATTACCCTAAAACTTTTGTTTAAATTTTTAAAAAGGCAAGTTGAATTTGATTGGCCAAAATGCATTGCAGGAAATTTACCAGGAAACTGTTGCACCAAAGCTTTGGCTAAATTGAAAAGGTGCAAAACCTCAATGATTAATTTTGCCTGGGTAAGATTAGGCCCTGCACATTCTACATATCAATGTATGTAGCTGCTAGCAAGCACTTGTGAACCAATCTGCGAGTCTGACTGATAATCTGAAACTGGTTACTCATGTCATTCATGGTAAGTTTGGCATCATTCAGCAATTGCTGCTTAATTGTAAAATTACATCTAATGTTGGACATGTTAATGCCGCTGACTGAGTACAGTCAGTTCTTTGACTGTTGAGTACTTTAGACTTGCTGTTTGATCTAGTCCATTAATTACTGGGACACAGAAAATACATACTGACACTAGATTCTCAAATGTTACAGAAAAGTGAAGGACCAATTTGCAGGTAAAATTAATCATGATCAAAGACACAGAGCATCTAACTTGTGGCTGTAACTTAGGGATGTGTCATGGATATTCAGCAAGGGAAAGCTGATTAGAACATTAGAATTCAGAACAAATCTGCTCAAAATATTGTGTCTAGGAAACAGAACCATTTAAGAACTTCATTCATGTGCCAGCATTTGGTACTAACCTAGTGATGTATGTTAGATCATTGAAAAGTAAGACTTTGTCCTAATGTGCTTCAATTCCAATATTTGCTGCAACAATATAGTTTTGGCAATTCCCACATTGGGGCAATGTTATGGAAACCACAAAAGTGGGAAACATGGTGTGTAAGGTGACTTAATTAAGCAAGATGTGAAATTTCATTTTTCTGATGGAGGGTTGAGCTCAGAGATAAACTCATTCATAAGGCTGTGGCCTATCAAACCTCATGTGAGCCTGTAATGGGTTCATACATTACATTTGCGTGCCATGAAATATTCAATAGTATAAAATATTTCTGAATTATGTTCTGAGCTTCAAGATAAATTCAGCAATGTACAGGAAGTTTACAAAGCAAGTTTGACATTAATTTACTGAGAATGTGCACCAGTCAGCTTTGTGCCATTGAGTACGAGATCAGAGATGTGCAGGACTATAGAATTGTGGTTAAAATCAGATCAACTATGATCTTACTGAATATTAGAATAGCCTCAAATGGCTGAATGACATATTCTTTTTTCTTGTTTGTTGTAAATATGTTTATATGTTTGTACCTAAACATTTCATCTATCACTACTGAATGTAATCATGGACATTATCCTTCACATTTAATAGACGGGTGCAACAGCTGAGTTGGTAAGTTAAACCATGTCCCACACAGTACAACACTGACCCAACTTGAACAGTCAATAAAAAGTGGATAAAAAATACAAAATTGACAGAATTTTCAACTCCCAGACACAGTGGGCATTCAATTAGTAAATTGAAACCTTACCACTTTCACCAAAATTAAGTTCAAACAGGAAAGTTTATTGTCAACCTTTCCACCTCACCATCACGTGGGGACTGCCAAAGCCCTCAGGCTACTGCCATGTAGCACTAACCCGGCTGAATGAGGGCAACTATTTGGTTAGCTGCTATACTGCAGTCACCTTGTCAACTCTAAGTGCCTGATCAAGGGAGCAGGGTAGCCCTGGGAGGTAATCTCCTGCCCTTTCTTACAAGATCCCTTTCCTGATTCTCCCCCAAACCTAGAAGCAACAAACCCTCAACCCAACATCACTTATCTGTGAACCAGGTGCTCTGTGAACGTGAAACAACAGGAATGCCCTTCCAGTTGCAGCCACATTTCATCTTTGAGCCTGCAGAGCCCAGGAGCTGCCAGCCTTTGACTGGTCAAAGCTCCTGCTGGGTCTAACTTCCCCCCCACCCTCCACCAAAATCTTAATTCTGAGGAGAACCTGCCAGTGCCCTTATCATCAGCTGACTGGCATGTAATCGGTGAGACCTCTTTGGAAGAGGCAGCTCAAGTCTCTCGCCAGGTCTCCAGGTTCCTAACGCCTTAAGCAGATTCCACCCATTGTTTCTTTCAAAGGAAGAGAAAGGTCCCGAAATGTCCTATAACCACTAATGTGTGCCAAACATGTAGTGCGCCAGTACATTGATCTTTTTAACTTAGCTAGTCTCAACAAATAGTGAGGATTTGAAGAAAGGAAAACCAATGTGATGTAAAATCTTGATATGCAAAATTTAAATTTGGAAAAAGGACACTGTGTAGTTCTACATTCTGAAATCTTATATTATTGGCAATGGAGTTAGGCTGTGATAGAGACTCACTGCTGGTCCAGTGGGTTCTTTTCTAGCCCAGCCATGGTTGCAGCATTATCAGCCACCACAGGATTTCCCTGTCAATTTGCAAATGTCTCCTTGCTGCAATTTTCAATGTTATTTATAATTGGGTGGGAAACACCCGCACTCCAGGTTCTGCCATCAGGATTGGCACGCCACTGACATTATTATAGCTGAGGTATAGTCATTTTCCTTAGCACCCTGCACAGAGATGTTATAACACATCTCTGAATCAAGTGAGACTTAAACTTGAACTGCTTGGCTCAGGGGTAGGGACACTACCACTGCACCACAAGAGCCTGCTACCAGCCCCTTTATTTACATTTATTAGACTAATGCTCTGCGATGTGACATCGATAGGTGCTGTAGTAGAAGCAATCAACGAAATTTCTTCAAAGCCAAGCCAAGTGGAATCTGTATTGCCAAAATCTTCACAATAACAGCTACAACAACTTCCATTTTACCATTCTAGGCTGTATTTGAGAGCAGGTCAGTGAGATAAAGTGCCTGCCCAGTTTAATTTTCACTTAAGTGGCTTCTATATAAGAGGTTGCCAGCTGTATGATCTGCAAGGCTGAAAGCAAGGATGATTCCAGTGTGCTATGTATAGAATTCCTGGCTTGTTCCCAAAAGTCATTGGCTGCATGTTGTTGCAGGGTGTCTTTCCCACAACATTATTCAACTAGCTGCTTACTGAAATGAATGAAAATGCGTGATTGCAATTCCCACTGTACATGCCATCTGTTTGCTTCTTGATCTGTAACACTGAATACTGCATGGCCTCATATACAGCTCTGACAGCTGCCACTTTGTATCGTATCTATTCATCAGTTCTACATTAACATGTTGTCAAAAACACTGTTACATAACATTTCTTTTTGCTAGAATCCTTTTTTCCTAAAACTCCAATGTCATGGAAACTGTTCCACAACATACTTCTGTGCTGCAAGATGCAGTTTGTTCCTCAGTGAGAAAATCATTCAACCGTCATTTCATTTATGTAAAGACAAGCAGTTTTCAAGTTCAGGGAAATGGAGTAATCCCTTTAGGTTACTAACTCAGTGAGTACCTCCAAAGAAGATATAAGGTTTACTTCTAAATCGAAGATACTTCATGGTATAAGAGCACAAGAATTTCAAGAAATAGGAAGAAAATGTTGCCCATGAGAATCATCCCATTTTCATAGACTAACTACACCAACCCAACCTCTCACCATAACACCGATCACACTTTCCTGTGCACTGGCGAGGAATATCTAACTGGCACAGAGAGAATATGGAGTCAGGCTTTGTACTAATTTATTTTTGGTTTGGATTTTTGTTTCTCTTATTGATACTCAAGATGTGGTTTTAATGCCTGCAAAACTGAATTTATCGTATATTTTTCTAGTTGCTCTGAGAAAGGTAATTGTGGGCCATCTCTTTGAACTGCTGCAGTCCTTGTGAAATTAATTTTCCCCTCCCTGGAGGTGGTAAGAAAGATGGTGAGAAGGGCAAATTTCATGGTGAATTAGTCCTGGAGTAATATCGGTCCCCTTCTCACATCCTCAACCATTAAACATGTGACAAAAAGTTCCATCGGAGGCCTTCTTGACTCACCAGAGGCCAATAATGGTCACTTAAGTGGCTTATTTCCCAACTAAGAAAGAAAGGTCAAGAAGCCTGTCAGATTGGGGAAGGCCTCCAATGCCTCCAATCTGGGAACAATTACTCACATTGATGGCATTAAATGGTGGTATTCCAGGGCATGTTGATTTTAGGAAGGAGGTTGTGTCAGATATCTTGAAAACAATAATGTGGAAAAGTCCTCAGGACCTGGTGGGATCAATCCCAGGATACTGAGGGAGGAGATGGCTTGGGCATTGACAGAGATCTTCGAATTCTCTTTAGCCACAGGTAAGGTCCCAAAAGACTGGAGAATAGCCAATGTTGTTCCCTTGTTTAAGAAGAATAACCGGAATAATTCAGGAAATTATAGGATGGTGATCCTTACATCAGTGATAGGAAAATTATTGAAGAAGATATTAAGGGACAGGATTTATTCATATTTGTAAAAGGATGAACTTAATGGGGACCATCAGCATAGCCTTGAGTGGGGAAAGGTCTTGTCTCACAAATTTGATTGAGTTTTTTGAGGAAGTGACAAAATTCATTGATGAGAGCAGGGCAGTGAATTGATCCACATGGACATTATTAAAGCATTTGACAATGTTCTCATGGTAAGCTGGTCAAGAAAATTAAGTCACATGGGATCCTCTGTGATTTGATAACTTGGAATCAAAATTACCTTGGTTGCAAAAGAAAGAGGGAAGTTGTGGAGGGGTGTTTTGCTGAATGGGGGTCTAAGACTAGCAGTGTTCTGCAAGGATCAGTGCTGGGGACCTCTGTTGTTTGTTAGATATAAAAGTGATTTTGCTGTAAACATAGGAGGTCTGATTAGTAAGTTGACAGACAACACGAATATTAGTGGAGTTGAAAATAGCGAGGAAAGTTGTCAAAAGGTACAGTAGGACATAAATAAGTTGGAACATTGGGCAGACAAATGGCAGAATATGTTTAATCTGGAATAGTGTGAGATGATGCATTTTGGGCAGTTAAATACAAGAGGGAAGTATACATTAAATGGTAGCCATCTTAGGCACATTGCTATGTAAAGAGATCTTGGGTGCAAGTCCAAAGCTCCCTGAAATTGACAACATGAGTGGATAAGGTGGTAAAGACAGCATACACTCGCTTGCATTCACCAGTCAGAGCATTGAGTATAAAAGTTAGTAAGTCATGTTGCAGTTTTATAAGATTCCAGTTAGGCCACATTTGAAACATATTGTGTAGCTTTGGTCACCACATTATAGGAAGGATGTGGAGGCTTTGGTGAGGGTGTAACGGAGGTTTACCAGAATGTTGCCTGGATTGGAGTGTATTAGCTGTAAGGAGAGACTGGACAAAGTAATGTGAGCCACACAGAGATCAGTCTGTGCTGAAGCTAGCGTATATGTGTGCTCAGAAATCAATGTGAAATATACCTGAGGCTGGCAGCTTCCAAGTAAGCACAAAGTGAGGAAGGGCTAAGAAAACAAGTGAAGAGCCACAAGCTACAGGAGGTGACTGTGTGTCCCTGTGCACTAAGCAACCTCATAGAAGTGTGCAAGTCCCAGATATTCTGAAACTCCAAAGTAACATGCTGATGGACTGAATGGTGAATGAGTTGGGTTGAGACAGGCATGATGCTGCAGAGGCTAGTGGCTTCCTGATGGTGATTTATGTGAATGTTATGTCAGTGAGAATAGTGTCCCTGGAGCTCTCTCATGGAGTCACTGTAAGACTGACATTTATTGCTCATCCCTAATTGCCCTGAGAGTCGTTATGAATCAACCCCGTTTCTGTGTATCTGAAATGACTTGGTACATTTCCTTCCCTAAAGGACGTTAGTGAAGAGATGAGTATTTATGACAATTGACAATGATTGTATGATTGCTATTATGTGTGCTTCTAATTCTAGGTATTATTGAATTAAAATTTCACCACCTGCCATATTGGGAATTAAAACCATATCCAGGTGGCGTCTTACTAATCCAGTGGCATTGCCACTACATCATGGCCGCCTCCTAGAGGAATACATTGCAGGACTAATTGGGGATTTGAACTTGATATGTTTTGTAAACCCAAATTGTTTAAAGCAGTTAATATAATTGTCCTTATATTAGGGAAGAGTTGGAAGTTTGCAGGTGATCGGTCATCGGTAGCTGCTTTTGCTTGCTGCCTTGTGGCCTCTGAGTTGTGAATGGATATGGGGAGGTCTGACTTGTCTCTGGTGTCATTCACAGTTGAGTGGTCAAGTTTACAGTTTACAGATCACAATTCACAGTTAATCAAGTTCACTGTTTAGATGACTTATTTTATGAGTTGTTGGAAAGCTGCCAACACCTTGAGCTTGTAGCCCAATATTTAAGGAAAATATTGTTTAAAAAAAAGAAACGTATTAAGATGGTAATACATTCTTTTAGTCAGATCAGAAAATAGCTACTCCACATGGATGCCTTTGATGATCAATGGTTTCAACTTAAAATATCTGGAACATAATGTGGGATAAGTAGCTTATAGTGAGGGGAATTGTTACATTTCTCATAACGTAGTTTTCTTTTTAAATTCTGGCAAAATGAGGGAACCTGCTTCAGGCACTAATTACACTAAATTGCTTTTGACTAATGAAATGTGCATACAAAACACGAGTGACTGTTCTATTTAGTCAGCTTAGCCTACTCAGCGACATTTAAATTACAAATACAAGTTCTGTTTCACTCTTAGCTCATTAATATCGGGATTAAATTGATAGCTAGCACAGAAAATATTAAATATTTATAGCTGGTGAACACACCAGGAGGTCAAAAATCCACTTAATATAAATTAGGAAACTTCCTCGACATGTTAAAAGTACTCTCACTAGCTAGTTGATATTAATTAGTTGCCATGGATGCAATAAATGATCAAAGATGCAAGAAAGAAACCTTCCACAGAAAAATCCCAGAAAATTGCATTTCAATTTTTTGAGGAATGAGATGGCATCTGCATACCAAACACAGTAAAGATCCCCAAGTATTACTTTATTAGACAATGCTTACTGTTGAAAAACAATTGAATTTCTATTTATATAGTTGTACTATTAATTATATTTAACTTTAGAAATCAAACCATGTATTCAGGAACGTTTAGCTGCCATTGGCCCTTGCTTAATCTAAGCGAAAGTCGCTGTTATTCTTAGGCTACTCTCTCATTGGAGGGAGATAACTGGCGGTGAGTTTCACTTGAGCGTTGTCACGCCTCAGGTGAGGTAGAGAAAGCAGGGTCTTTATGGTGGTCTCAGCTAGTATGCAAATTGAACCCACTTGTTGCTGTCTCTCTGACATTGTGAGCCCGCTGACAAGGTACCTGACTCCCAAAGACCTTGCTTGAAATTGACTGGAAACTGAACTCAGCATGTTTTTCTTGTTCAAGTTCAATTGTGACACTTAGTGCGGAACTCCCTGTTATTTGTACCTAAATCGGATCATGAGCAGAGTCACACAGATAAATGCAAATAGATTAGATTCCCTACAGTGTGGAAACAGGCCCTTCAGCCCAACAAGTCCACACTGATCCTCTGAAGAGCAACTATTTACTCCTGACTAATGTACCTAACACTACGGGCAATTTAGCACAGCCAATTCACCTAACCTGCACATCTTTGGATTGTGGGAGGAAACCGGAGCAATCATTCCTGAAGGTTCCATAGCTGTCCATAACTGCATGGAAATGACATCCCACAAGGCCTAAACAATAACATGGGATACAAAATGAAGCAAAGCAAGATAGCGGACAAAGACATTTCCCTCCTTGACGTGCTCAATGCTTTCTATGCTCAGTTTGAGTAGAATGCCTGTGGCGCAGTGTTATCTGACCCAACAGCCCTGAATGCATCTATTCCCTCAGTCACCATTGCAGACATCAGATTGGTCTTCCAGAGAGTCACCCCAAGGAAAGTGACCATCCCAGACAGTGTCCCTGGCTGAGCACTCAGATCCTGTGGGGACCAACTGGCAGGGGTATTCATCGACATTGTCAACCTCTCCCTTCCTACTAGCTGTAGTCCCCACTTGCTTTAAGAAGACCACCATCATTCTGGTACCTAAAAAAGCACATGCAATGTGCCTTAATGACAACTGCCCATTGGCTCTGACCTCCATAATCATGATGTGCTTCTAGAGACTGGTCATGGCCCACATTAACTCCAGTCTCCCAGCCTGCCTTGATCCTCTACAGTTTGCCGATCGACATAACAGCGGACACCATATCCCTAGCCTTACACTCATCCCTGGAATATCTGGACAATAAGGACACCTACATCAGACTCCTGCTGACTACAGCTCCCACTTTCAACACCATTATCCCCTCCAGAGTGACCTCAAAACTCTGTAACCTTGGTCTCGGCTCTGCCCCCTGCAACTGGATCCTCAGCTTCCTGACCCACAGATCACAGTGAAGATAGACAACTGCACTTCCTCCACAATGACACAATACTGGAGCCTCAAAGGATGCGTCTTCAGCCCACTACTGTACTCCCTGTACACCCATGACTGTGTTGCCAAATTCTGAACTAACGCCATCCACAAGTTTGCTGCGACACAACCGTATAGGACGTATACCCAACAATGACATGTCGGAATGCAGAAAGGAGCTCGAGGCTTTGTTGACAGGGTGCAATGAGAACAGCCTCTCTCTCAATGTCAGCAGAACTGATCATTGACTTCAGGAAGAAAGGAGGAGAACACGCTCCCATCTACATCAATGGAGCTGAGATTGAGAGGGTGCAGAGCATCAAGTTCCTAGGAGTGATGATAACTGACAATCTGTTTTGGATCTCCCATATAGATGCAACAATCAAGAAGGCACAACAATGCCTCTTCTTCCTCAGGAAATGTGGCGTGTCCATAAGGGCCCTCATCAACTTTTTACAGACGCACCATAGAAAGCATACTGTCCAGGTGCATAATGGCCTGGTATGGCAACTGGTCTGCCCAGGACTGCAAGAAATTACAGAAGGTGGTGTGCACAGCCCAGACCACCACTGAAGCCAACCTTCCATCCATGGACTCCACTTACACAGCTCGCTGCTACGGAAAGGCTGCCAACATCATCAAAGACCCATCACACCCTGGTAATGCTCTCCTATAATTTCTTCTGTCAGGCATAAGATATAGGAACCTGAACACATGCACCAGCAAATTCAGGAACAGCTTCTTCCCAGCTATTATTAGACTGATGAATAGACTCTCTAGCCTCAAATAATACTAATCTTGCTAATGTTGACATCGCTGGGCACGTGCTCTGTGCAATGTAATCTGTATGCCTCTGTCTAAGTCTTTTTGATTTATACATCCTTGCTTACTATAGTCTACTTGTACTGCTCTTAAACAAAGCTTTTCACTGCACTTCAGTACAAGTGACAATAAATCATTCAATGTATCAACTCTCTGGTACTGTGTACGTTATCATACCTGCAATTTTTAATTATCTTTTTGAAAATTTTTAAAATGCAAATTTTCTTTTACTTTCTCTTTTTGTCCCATGTATCACTTTCTCTCTTAATATAAATTTTGTTTCTGTTTTATTTTCTCTTCTGTATCTGACCTGACATTGAATTAAATGATTATTGACAATTCCTGTTTTCGGTTTTCTGTTAATTATTTAAGGATTCTTCCAATTGATTGGTTCAGGAGAGAAAAAGAGTTATTTAAGCTATTTACACAAGTCCCAAATATCCCATTGACAGATTTGTTAAGTTTTGCTGGTAACTTGGGATGCAGAACCTCCATGAAAAGACTTCTGCACATGTCTAACCAATTGCAGCAAATCGCTGCAGCAAGTTACTGCAGGTGCTGGAATCTTCTGGGATTGTTGCTGGTTAAGTGAAGCTGAAAGAAAAGTGCTGTGATGGTTCTTATGTTCCAGGGATAGTGTTGCTTCCATATCTCCAGTACATCAATACAGAACTCAGGATACCATTGGGACTGGAAAATGCGAAACACAATCCTTCCCCCTTTGACAAAAGTAAAGGATAAAACTGCACTCCTTTCATTATGCTAGTTTGAAGATGAATCATCCATCATTTTATAGCAAGAATAATGTTTTTGCATTTTGTATGTTGTGGCATTTATTATACCTCAATATTCAGAGATTATCTCCCATTTGTTATATTCCATGAAAAATCAATGTGTAATTTGTTTAAATTTACCTACTTAAAAAGTATTTCCGGAATCTTCAATGATGGGTTGTTATGGACCAGGCCAGACCCCCTCAAAACATTTCAAAAAGGTAGTCTGAACCCTAACTTTGCTAATTGTTTTAAGCAAGTATAACGTGAATGTTCCAGGAGAATTGCTGTTGGTCAAACCACTTAAGTTTAAACAAAACAGAATTTATTTACCAGATTATTGAATGAAACAGCAGAAAACAGAATACTGAATAACAACCTCTCTGAAAACCCAATAGATCATCCCAACCTAATGATGCTGTTCCAAATACTTGCAACAATCCCCATAAATACCCCTTGACATGAAAGGTAAAATCAAACACAGGTTCTTATAGGAGAGAAGTCTGAGAGAGTTAACCAACCTGGACCTGCTTATGTGGGTCCAGCAGCTTTTTCCACACTATTGCTAAAAGCCAAACCAAACCAGAGAAAAGCTGAGCTGGGAACACGGGCCACCCCCCTTACAAGTGTTCTCTTTTAAAGCCTGAAAGCCATCTGCCTGAGGCAGTACCTGTTAGCAATTATCAAATTGGCCCCCAAACTCTTCAACAACAGATTTTTTGGACACTGTGTCATTTATGACCGCTCTGAAACAAAAAGCCAAGGACAGCATAACCTTGTTAAAGGAGCAGCTTCATCACAAGGTAAAGGTAAGGTAACCATAGCCCCAGAAGGCTGCTCTCTCATTCAAGCCTGGTGGTGAGTTTAACCTGAGAATCACCATACCACAGGCGAGAGGCAAGATTGAGAAGGTGGACCTTCAATACAATCTCAGCCAGTACAAGAACTGACTTCATGCTGATGGTGTCCCTTTATGTTACACTCATGCCATCCAGCCAACTGAACTAACTGACCCCCATTCCAAGCCTTCAATTATATAAAGATCATCTCTGTACAGCTTAGAAATGTTACATTGAATAACTCTGAATTGTAATGCTTGAATCCATAGGCCATCGGCATCTAGAATTTTCTTCCCGATTGAAGTACAAACAATTTTGCGGGTCAGAATACATGAGATGATTCATTCTAACCCAACACTGTTTTTATTCTAATAATGGTTACATCACAGCCACATCTCTTTCATGGTTGCCGACCTTGAAGAAGATTTACTCCTCTCTCTGGAATGGAATTCTATTTTAATCTTGCTCCTTATTCACCATCATTACTTACATTTTTGGTCAGAGTGTTTGACAAGATGCTTGCCAAAACCTGCCTCCACAGCCACATCACATTCCTCAGTGATTACCTCCGGCTCAGATTCACCCCACGTAGATTTTGACTAAAGCTTTATCCTTTTTGTTTTGGATCAAGGTATCTCCTTGACATACAATGCTCCTCAGACAGCTGTTCTTGACACTCTCTGAGATCTAACTCAGTGTCATGCACAGCCATACTCACACTCTTGACCTCTCTCTCCATCAGCACTGCCTCATGCTGTCTCAGAGCTGCTCTGCCCCCCAGTTCCACTTCATTCTGGATTGTTCAACATTCTAACAAGAAACTGTGTACTTTCCTTTCAAGCATTAAGGAATGCAAGCTCCAACAACTCAGAGATACTCATGTCCCTCTATAACCTTTCTTCCCTCCCCTTCGCTCTGATTTCATCCCTAGCTCTTGTCAGGTATTCACTATCTCTTCTGACCTTTTCCTCTCTGATGTTGAGTATTCTGTGCTCAGCAAAGATTTTAGCTTTGTCCCTCTATACTCCATCTCAATAAAGTTTGAGTACAATAGGATGCTGAACTCTTCCTTTGTGCCCAGTTCTTTGGACAAGAGTCCTCTCCCTGTCCCACCTCCAACGCCTCACCCACCTCCAACACTTTCCCTCCATTTGGACATCTATCTCTGGCCATTTACTTGCATTCGGCCTGTTCAACGAGAACTGTCGATGTGACATTGGTTGCCTTAATTCAAACTCATCTCCCTCTGAACTAATGGGTTTCAGATCCCACCCTGACTTTGTAATTCAGCCTGCCGACAAGGGTCGTGCTGTTGTTTTCTGGCAGACAGACCTCTATATTGCAGAGGCAGAGCACCAGCTCCCAGATACCTCCTCCTATCTCCCCTTGGACCACTCTCCCACCATTGAACATCAGGCCATTATGTCACGTCTGTCACCAACTTCATCTCATTTGGGGATCTCTCCCCAAAAACCTCTTAATGTCTTTGTCCCACAACCTCAAGTAGCTTCTATTTTCCTCCTAAAATCCACACAGGGCTGCCCAGGCAGATCCAATGTTTCTGCCTGCTTCTGCCCCACGGAACTTAAAAATACTGAAGAAGGGTCATTGAAATCAAAACATTAACTCTGCTTTATCTCCACGGATGCTGTCAGACCTGCTGAGTTTCTCCAGCAATTTCTGTTTTTGAATACTTTTACTCTACCAACTGAAAATTCAAATAAAATACCAGAAGGAAGACTGGATGTAATCAGAAGGGTCCTTATGTGCTAACTTTACCCAAGTAATCTTATTTGCTACTGATCCTCAATGTTATTTAATGATTTATGTTGAGATAAATGTCTACATTCTGCAAGATATTATAACAGTGGAGTTAATAACAAAGGGAGGCAATCGTCCTTGACAACATTATGCCAATAGCCTGGAAAACCTGTGCTTCAGATCTAGCCACACCCCTCAATAAACTGTTCCAGTCCAGTTACAAATCTATTAGTTACAGCGATGAAAAATATCGCTCAGGTATCACCTGTACCCAAAAAGTAGGACAAATCTAACCTGGACAATTATCACCTCATCAGTCCACTCTCAAACATCAGTAAAGTACTGAAAGGTCATGTTGACTGCTCTATCAAGCAGCACTTGCTCAGCCTACTCATTAACAATACGTTTGGGTTCTGCCAGGCCCATTCAACTCCTGATTTCATTAAGACTTCATCTAAATTTGATAAAAGAGCTGAAGTCCAGAAGTCAGGTATAAGTGACTGCCCTTAACATTAACTCAGCCTTTGACCAAGTGTGGCATCAAGGAACCAAGCAAAACTGGAGTAAGAATAAGGGACAAACTCTCACTGGTAGGTATCATACATCACAGAGACAAACTCTCACTGGTTGTTAGAGGTCGAGTACATCAATGTAGGGCCTCATTGTAGGAGCTCTTTAGGAACTGGGCTCAGCCAGTTTTAGTTGTTGCATTAATGATTCTCCATTATAAGGTCAGAATGGCAATGTTCACTGACAATCGCATAGTTCTTCAACACCATTCACGAATCCTCAGATACTGAAGCAGCCAATGCAGCAAGATCAGGGCAAATGTTTAGACTTGGCAAGTAAAATTTGTATCTCACAAGTTCCAGGCATTGGCCATCTGCAATAAGCAAAAATCCAAGCATTGTTCTTTGACATTCAACAATATTATCATCATTGAATTCCCACCACCTACACTGTAGAAGTTACCATTGACCAGAAACTGACCTGAATCAGCCTTGTAAATATTGTGGTTACAAGATTAGGGCAGATGCTGGAAATTCTGAGAGAGGAACTCACCTTATAACTTATCAAAGATTGTATATTGCACAAGTCAGGAGTGTGCTGGAATACTGTCCTCTTTCCTGGATGGTCATAGCTCCAACAATACTCAACACCATCTAGAACAAAGCAGCCCACTTTATTGCTACTCCACCTATCACTTCTTCCACACTGATAAAGAGTGAGAGCTGTATGTACCATTTACAAGATGCACTACAACAACTCACCAAGACTTCATCGACAACACCTTCCAGGCCACAACCTGGTTTGGCAAGGACAGAACACCACCTGGTTCCCTTCCAAGATTCACACCAACCTGACTCGGAAAGATTTCACCATTTCTTCAGTGCAGCTGGGTCAAAATCCTTGAAACTCCCCCTTAACAGCTTTGTGGGGATACCTGAACACCACGACTGCAACAGTTCAAGAAGGCAGCTCAATACATCTTCTCAAGGGCAGTTAGTCATGTGCAATAAATGCTGGCCCAGCGAGCAATTCTGAGATCCAGGCTATTAACAAACCAAATAGCACAAATATTATTAGTCAGTATTGGATTATCAAACAGTCATTTAAATCTGGTGCAATTTTGAAAAGGAACATTCCACAACATCCAAGTAGTGAATACTTTTAATTTAAAACACTAACTTCTCAGGCTCGAATAGTTGTACAAGCTAACTCATTTCCTGATTGAACATTCTGTGTCCATGATTATTGAATTTATTAACATTCTGTTGTGGTTCTGTTCGCCGAGCTGGAAGTTTTTCACTCACAGGAATCCGATTCACAAGAGAAGAAGAAAAGGATAGCCAACTCCCATTCCTAGACGTGATGGTACAGAGAACACCGAACGGAGAATTCACTACAAGGGTATACAGGAAAGCCACACACACAGACCAAGTCCTAAACTATGAAAGTAACCACCCCAACACACACAAACGAAGCTGCATCAGGACACTATTCAAAAGGGCCACAACACACTGCAGTACACAGAACTGCAAAAAGAAGAAGAGGAACACCTATACAAGGTATTCGCCAAAAGCGGATACCCGCGCAACTTCATCAACAGATGCCTAAGAGAAAGACCACGGAACGAGGACATACTGCAACCCAAAGGACTAGCCACACTACCATACATCAGGAGCATCTCGGAACTGACAGCCAGACTACTGCGACCCCTAGGACTCATAACGGCACACAAACCAACGGCCACGCTCAGACAACAACTCACCAGAACGAAGGACCCGATACCCAACATGAGCAAGACGAATGTAGTGTACAAAATACCATGCAAAGACTGCACAATAAACACTATATAGGACAAACAGGAAGACAGCTAACAATCCGCATACATGAACAGATACTCGCCACGAAACGACACGACCAGGAAGCGGCAGGGACAGACCACTATAAACACCGGAGGAAACATCAAAGAAGCGCTTCGCAGGAGGCTCCCAAGCACTGATGATGTCGCCTAGCCAGGAGACGAAACGTTTGCAACAAAAACTTCCAGCTCGGCGAACAGAACCACAACAACGAGCACCCGAGCTACAAATCTTCGCACAAACTTATTAACATTCTATCAAATGTTTGATAAGAAAAATGTTATGATTTGTTCAAGCAATATACATTAGTGTGGTCAATAATATGGTTGAACTTTTGCTTTAGGGCTCACCACTATTGATTAGTTGTTACACGGCAGTCCATCCTTGCTAATTATGAATGATAGACCAGCATTTAATGGAATGAGAAGAAACTTCCTACCATACAATTCTTCAGGAAACCAATTACTCTTTAAAAGTATACAAAATATTAGTTCCAAATATATTTCTTTTTCCTATAAATAAACGAGATCATTCCAAACTGGTATTAGTGACTGTATCTTGATAAAACTTTGCTCGCAGGAAGGCAAAGGTCACAACTTGGTTCACCTTAACTTATCCATTCAAAAAGATCCTAATAATTGATGCCATTGTAGCAACCACTTTATTTTAATGATAAAAAGGTTGTTTTGCTTCTAATATTTTATATACAAGTTATTCCATGTGCTCGTCACTTTTTAAAGAGGAATTTCCTGGATCAATTTTCTTGCATCTTTACGTCTATAAAGACAAGAGAGAAAATGAGGTAAGAATCTCTGCATATCAAGAATTTAATGACTGTGCCGTGACTTCAATGACTGCTGCTGCTTGCATTGAGCCCACATTTTTATGTCAGACTGTGCTGACTACCCAGGCCACTTGTACCCACCAGAAATGTACCTTCATTAATTATTGAACAGTACTGACCTTCTCCCACCATTAAGGAAGGTCTTTCAATTGTGCAGCAAAGAAATGACTGTGCCTTTACTCTAATTGTAGCTACTGAGCATTTGTCTAAGGAGTTATGTCACGATGAGGCCTTTTCACATCGAACTGAGAAAGGAGGGTGTAGGGTTCCAGAGATGTCCTCGCTTACTCTCTTCTGGATAGTATGTAGATACTTAAAAAAAAAGTTAGCATTCACTCACATGGTTTTGGACTACCATCTATCAAAACAACTCTGACATGATCTAGCTACATGTGGGGATGAGACCAAGAGAAATGACATAAGACATGAAGAGAATACCAGCAGCAGGATAATACCAGAAGGTATCGGAGCAGAAGTGGATCATTCAATCAAATGAGTCTGCTCCACCAAGAAATGAGATCATGGTCTATCTGATAATCCTCTATTCCACTTTTCTGCCTTTTCTGGATAACCCTCAATTCCCTTGCTGATTAAAAATCTATCTCAGCATTGAATATACCTAATGACCCAGCCTCAACAGCCCACTACAGTAAAAAATTCCATAGATTTATTACTCTCTGAGAGAAGACATTTCTCATAAAATCTGTTTTAAATGTGTGATCCCTTATTCTGAGATTTTGCCCTCTGGTCCTAATCTCTCCCACAAGTGGAAACAACCATTCCACATCTACACTACCAAGTCCCCCTAAGAATCTGGTATGTTTCAATAAGCTAGACTCTCATTCTTCTCATTTTCAATGTGCACAGGTCCAATCTACTCAACCTCTCCTCATAAAACAATCCCGCCATTCCTGGTATCAGTCTAGTGAAACTTCGTTGAACTACCCACTAATATCGATATATGCTTCCTTAGATAATGCACTGAAACTTGTTCACAGTATTCCATCACTGGTCTGGTTAGTGCCTTGTATAATTTTTGCAAAATCTTCCCACATGTTTATTTCATTCCCTTTGAAATAACAGCTAATATTTAATTTGACTTCTCTATTAAGCACTGAACTTTTTAGATTAGATTAGATTACTCACAGTGTGGAAACAGGCCCTTCGGCCCAACAAGTCCTCACCGCCCCGCCGAAGCGTAACTCACCCATACCTCTACATTTACCCCTTACCTAACACTACAGGCAATTTAGCATGGCCAATTCACCTGACCTGCACATCTTTGGACTGTGGGAGGAAACCGGAGCACCCGAAGGAAACCCACGCAGACACAGGGAGAACGTGCAAACTCCACACAGTCAGTCGCCTGAGGCGGGAATTGAACCCAGGTCTCTGGCGCTGTGAGGCAGCAGTGCTAACCACTGTGCCACCATGCCGCCCACCAACTTGTATGCCAATATTTTGTGATTCATGAATGAGGTCGCCAAAATCTCTGGTTTCTGTAGCTTTCTGCAATCTTTCTCCATTCGAGTAACATTTAGCTTTTCTCGGCTTCATGCCAAATTATTTAACCTCACATTCCCCTAAATATATTCCATCTCCAATATTTTAACCTGTCTTGCATAAATTCTTTTGTCTTACTCACCACTTGCCTTTCCACATATTTTTGTGCCATCCTAAAATTGGTTATAGCATGGAGCATAAGATGAAGAATAAGTCAACCCAGATATCTGGGTTGACAACCACCTGATGAAGGAGCGATGCTCCGAAAGCTAGTGTGTTTCCAATTAAACCTGTTGGACTATAACCTGGTGTTGTGTGATTTTTAACAGAAATCTAAAAGAAGAAGGAAAAGCTGAAAGAGAAAGCCAACAGCAACAGGGGCAATCGCTGAAGGAGGCCACTCACAGACAACAAACTTCACAGAATGCTGACTAAAGATACACAAATAAGTGTCTTTGACTACCATAATTCACCCGCAAAAATACACCATGATGGAGAAACCCATGGCTTCTTCAAAAACCATGCAGAGGGCCCTGACCAGAATGTGTATTGGAGCAACTGTTGTCAACATATTAGCAAGTCCCAGTTTGTCTCTGATCTTGATCAAGAATCATAAAGCTGAGGGCCCAGTTAGTGCATTGCTGCATACAACCAGAAGTAACACAGACACAATTTTCATTAAACAGAGCATAGAAAAAGAAATCACCAAATAAGGCAGCAAAATCTTGACTCTTACTTTGGATTAGGCACAACTCTATCATAGATCAGGTAAAGTTAAATTGGCACAATCAAGAGCCAGAGGTCATAGAGTCGTGGAGATGTACAGCATGGAAACCAACCCTTTGGTCCAACTCCTCCCTCCCAACCAGGTATCTTAAATTAATTTAGTCCCATTTGCCAGTACTTGGCCCATATTCCTCTTAAACCCTTCCTTTTCATATATCCATCCAGATGCCTTTGAAATGTTGTAATTGTACTGGCCTCCACCTCTTCCTCTGGTAACTCATTCCGTACATGCACTGCCCTTTTAAATCTTTCCCCTCTCATTCTAAACGTATGCCCTCTAGTTCTGGACTGTCCCAACCCAGGGAAAAGACAGTGTCTATTGGCCCAATCCATGATTTTATAAACTCCGATAGGGTCACCCCTCAGGTGACTGGTGATACTTTTATAACTGACCTGTACCATGTCTCTGGTAGTTGCTAACACAGAATAATGGCAGCTGAGTACATAAGTAATCACATTCTAGTGGGATGCTAGATGGAAGTCTATCAGAATTTTCACAGACTAAAGATGACTTTACAATAGCAAAGTTGTACAATTTGCCAAACAGTCTGAAGTTTACAAGTAAGCTTCTTATCTGTGGGGACAGGGAAATTTTGGGTTCAGAGCACTGACTCTCCCATGGTCCATTCATTAATCAGCAAGTGACCAGTGTGCCAATATGACAACAGATGCAAAGGGAAAAGGGCAAGGTTCTTATCATTGCTTCTGGTCCATGTTATGGAAGGAGAGCTTCACATTATTACCAATTCCACCAATGTTGAGTGCCAAATATGGCATGGAAAGGTGATTTCAAAGTGGTTTGCCAAAACAACCGTGGAAGATTTCCATCTGTGAAACAGAAGTGTAAGAACAGTCCACTCAAAAATGTATATGAAAAAGGTACTGCAGATACGAGAAAAACAAAATAGAAACACAAAGTGCTTGAGAAACTCAGCAGGTGCAGCAGTATTTATGGAGCCAGAAACAGAGTTAACATTTTAAGTTCAACATGACTTGTCTTTGGTTCTGAAGAGTTATATTGGCTTGTATTGGAAATGACACGTAACTTTGCTTCCCCTCCACAGATGCTTGCAGACCTGCTGCGGTTCTCCAGCACTTCCTGTTTCCACTCTAATTCATAATTGTCCAACCAGATGCTACTGAGGATCAAGATACATTTTTCTTGGGAACCCATGAGATCATTAATGGTATGCAGATATTGTGGTTAATGGCAAGAAGACTTAATTTAAATCGTATACAAGTGTATTTGTATCCATGCTTTCAGATTCAATGCAATAGTTGAAGCTAAATTTCTTCAACTGTTTTCTATATTAATTCAAAGGCCGGGAGGATCACAATAAGAAAGTGAGGGATAGTGCAGGCTGTCATATTAACATACAAATTACAAGTAGAAATTGGCCACTTAGTCACTCAAGCCTGCTCTGCCATTCATAATGATAATACCTGATCTGACTACTCCATAGTCAAGCCCACCCTCAATAACATTTCAACTTCTTGCTTATTAAGAACCTATCTAGTTCTGCCTCAAACATATTTTTCAGAGGAAAAATATTTCAAAGACTCATGACCCTTTGTGGGTCATCCTTATCTATCCTTATCTTCAATGGTTAACACATTATTTTGAAATTGTGACTTTTAGAGTAATAGAGTCGCAGAGATGTACAGCACACAAACAGACCCTTCGGTTCAACTTGTTCATGCCAACCAGATATCCCAACCCAATCTAGTCCCACCTGCCAGAACCCAGCCGATATCCCTCCAAACCCTTCCTATTCATATACCCAGCAAGATGCCTTTTAAATGTTGCAATTGTATCAACCTCCACCACTTCATCTGGCAGCTCATTCCATACACATACCACCCTCTGTGTGAAAAGGTTGCCCCTTAGGTCTCTTTTATATCTTTCCCCTCTCAACCTAAACCTATGCCCTATAGTTCTGGACTCCCCCACCCCAGGGAAAAGACTTTGCCTATTTATCCTATCCATGCCCCTCATGATTTTATAAACTTCTATAAGGTCACCCCTCATCCTCCGATGCTCCAGGGAGCATCTCCCAGCCTCTCCCTATAGCTCAAATCCTCCAACCCTGGCAACATCCTTGTAAATCTTTTCTGAACCCTTTCAAGTTTCACAACATTCTTCCAATAAGAAGGAGACCAAAATTACATGCAATATTCCAACAGTGGCCTGACCAATGTCCTGTATAGCCGCAACATGACCTCCCAACTCCTATACTCAATGCTCTGGCCAATAAAGGAAAGCATATCAAAACCCTCTTCACTATCCTATCTACCTGCGACTCCACTGTCAAGGAGCTATGAACCTGCACTCCAAAGTCTTTTTGTTCAGCAACATTCCCTAGGACCCTACCATTTAGTGTGTAAGTCCTGCTCTGATTTGCTTTCCCAAAATGCAGCACCTCGCATTTAAATTAAACTCCATTAGCCACTCCTCAGCTCATTGGCCCATCTGATCAAGATCCCATTGTAACCTTCTTCGCTGTCCACTACAGCTCCAATTTTGGTGTCACCTGCAAACTTACTAACTATACCTCTTATGCTCACATCCAAAACATTTATATAATTGGTGAAAAGTAGTGGGCCCAGCACTGATCCTTGTGGCGTTCCACTGGTCACAGGCCTCCAGTCTGAAAAACAACCCTCCACCACTACCCTTTGCCTTCTACCTTTGAGTCAGTTCTGTATCCAAATGACTAGTTCTCCCTGTATTCCATGAGATCTAACCTTGCTAATCAGTGTCCCATGGGGAACCTTGTTGAATGCCTTACTGAAGTCCATACAGATCACACCTACTTTTTTGCCCTCATCAATCCTCTTTGTTACTTCTTAAAATAACTCGATCAACTCCCACACACAAAGCTATGTTGACTATCCCTAATCCATCCTTGCATTTCCAAACACATGTGCATCCTATCCCTCAGGATTCCCTCCAACAACTTGCCCACCACCGACATCAGGCTCACTGGTTTATAGTTCCCTGGCTTGTCCTTACCATCTTTCTTAAACAGTGGCAACATGTTAGCCAATGTCCAGTCTTCTGGCACCTCATCTGTGACTATCGATGATACAAATATCTCAGCAAGGGGCCCAGCAATCACTTCCCCAGCTTCCCACAGAGATCTAGGGTACACCTGATCAGGTCCTGGGGATTTATCCACTTTTATGCATTTCAAGATATCCAGGAATGGGGGAGTCCTGAACTAGAGGACATTTTTCAAGATGTCACCATCTATTTCCCTACATTCTCTATGTTCCATGTCCTTTTCCACAGTAAACATTGATGCAAAATACTCATTTAGTATCTGCTCCATCTCCTGCGGTTCCACACAAAGGCCGCCTTGCTGATCTTTGAGGGGCCCTATTCTCTCCCTAGTTACCCTTTTGTCCTTTTGTCCTTAATGTATTTGTAAAAACCTTTTGGATTCTCCGTAACTCCATTTGCCAAAGCTATTTCACGTCCCCTTTTTGCCCTCCTGATTTCCCTCTTAAGTATACTCCTACTGCCTTTATACTCTTCTAAAGATTCACTCGATCTATCCTGTCTATACCTTACATATGCTTCCTTCATTTTCTTCACCAAACCCTCAATTTCTTTAGTCATCCAGCATTCCCTATACCTAACAGCCTTTCCTTCCACCCTAACAGGAATATACTTTCTCTGGATTTTCATTATCTCATTTCTGAAAGCTTCCCATTTTCCAGCCGTCCCTCTACCTGCAAATATTTGCCCCCAATCAGCTTTTGAAACTTCTTGCCTAATACCGTCAAAATTGGCCTTTCTCCAATTTAGAACTTCAACATTTAGATCTGGTCTATCCCTTTCCATCACTATTTTAAAGCTAATAGAATTATGGTCACTGGCCCCAAAATGCTCCCTCCACTGACACCTCAGTCATCTTCCCTGCCTTATTTCCCTAGAGTAGATCAAGTTTTGCACCTTCTCTAATAGGTATACCCACATACTGAATCAGAAAATTGTCTTGTACACACTTACCAAATTCCTCTCCATCTAAACCCTTAACACTATGGCAGTCCCAGTCTATGTTTGGAAAGTTAAAATCCCCTACCATAACTACCCTATTATTCTTACAGGTAACGGTGATCTCCTTACACATTTGTTTCTCAATTTCCCTCTGACTATTCGGGGGTCTATAATACATTCCCAAAAAGGTGACCATCCCTTTCTTATTTCTCAGTTCAACCCAAATAAGTTCCCTGGATGTATTTCCAGGAATATCCTCCCTTAGCACAGCTGTAATGCTATCCCTTATCAAAAATGGCACTCCCCCTCCTCTCTTGCCTCCCTTTCTGTCCATCCTGTGGCATTTGTATCCTGGAACATTAAGCTGCCAGTCCTGCCCAGCTCTGAGTCATGTTTCTGTAATTGCTATGATATCTCAGTCCCATGTTCCTAACCATGCCCTGAGTTCATCTGCCTTCCCTGTTAGGCCTCTTGCATTGGAGTAAATGCAGTTTTATCTATCAGTCCTACCTTGCTCTCTGCTTTGTCCCTACCTGCCCTGACTGTTTGACTTGCCTTTGTTCTCAACTGTGCCAGTCTCAGATTGTCTCTTTCTTCATTATCTCCCTGGGTCCCACTCCCTCACTTTATTGTTTAAATCCTCCCGAGCAGCTCTAGCAAATTTCCCTGCCAGTACATTTGGCCCCTTCCGATTCAGGTGTAATCCGTCCTTCTTGTACAGGTCACTTCTCCCCCAAAAGAGATTCCAATGATCCAAAAATGTGAATCCTTCTCCCATACACCAGCTCCTCAGCCATGTATTCATCTGCTGTATCCTCCTATTCCTGCCCTCACTAGCTCATAGCACTGGCAGTAATCCAGATATCACTACTCTCGAGGACCTCCTTTTAAAATTCCTGCCTAACTCTCTGCAATCTCCCTTCAGAATCTTAATCTTTTCCCTTCCTATGTTGTTGGTTCCAATGCATACAATGACTGCCTGCTGGTCCCTCTCTCCCTTGAGAACATTCTGCACCCTCTCTGAGACATCCTTGATCCTGGCACCAGGGAAGAAATACACCATTCTGATTTTTCGCTGCTGGCCACAGAAGTGTCTGTCTGTACCTTGGACTAGAGAGTCCCCTAACACAATCAATCTCTTGGAACCCGACGTGCCCCTCATTGCATTACAGCCAGTCTCAATACGAGAAACTTGGCTGTTTGTGCTAGGTTCCCCTGAGAATCCATCACCCCCTACATTTTCCAAAACATACTTGTTTGAAATGGGGATAGCCACAGAAGACTCCTGCACTATCTGCTTATCTCTCTTCCCTTTCCTGGAGTTAACTCATCTATGTGAGACTTTTCATTCTAGATTCTTTGCCAAGTGGAAATATTCTTTCCATAGCCACCTTGTCCATAGCCCTCAAGACTTTTTATATTTAAGTATTGAGTCATATTGCCTCACATTCTTCTGAATTCAAGTAGGTACAAGCTTAGCCTTTCCAACATTTTCTCATGAAACAACTGCCCTTTTCAAGTATTAGTCTGATAAATCTTCTCTGAATTGTTTCCAACACATTAATATCCTTGGAAAAGCTCAGCAGATCTGGAAGAAAAAAATCAGAGTTAATGTTTGGGTCCATGACCCTTCCTCAGAGTTCTCTGGAAGGGTCACTGAACCCAAAATGTTAATTCTGATTTCTCTCCACAGATGCTACCAGACCTGCAGAGCTTTTCCAACAATTTCTGATTTTGTTTATGATTTCTAGCATCCACAGTTACTTTGGTTTTTACATTTAATCAGGAGACTAATACTGTACACAGTACTCCAGATGCAGCTTCATAAATGCCTGATGCAAGAAAATCATTGTTAAAGGAATTGAGTAGTTTTGTACTCAATTCCTTTAGCAATAAATGATTGCATTCCAGACTTGGCAATTTATGCAAATTCAGATCCTCCTGCATCTCAGAGCTCTGCAATCTCCTCATTGAGATATGTTCTTTTTTCCAGAACAACTTCACCTTTCTATCATTACACTCCATTTGTCAAATCTTTGCACACTTGTTTCGCCTTTCTATATCTATTTGTAGCCTACCTATTCCCTCTTCAAACTAACTTTACTTCTTATCTTTGTGCCTTTAGGGACAAAGGAAATAGACCATTTATAGACTGCATGTCATTTCTCTTCAGCACTGAGTTTTATTAAATAGAGACCCTTGTGTGTCTTTAATCTCATTTAGTCACCAGCTGCAGCAGAAACTGAAGCTGATGCCATGAATTAGTCTCCAGTACAGAATCTCCACCACTAGGACCACAGCAAGACATTGCAGATCTGTCATCACTCTTTAAGGAAAGACTAGAAGAAGCAGAATGAGGATGTATTCAGAATGGCAGTGACCAACTACAAGATTACATTTTAGGCCTCAGCTTGTTCTTCCAGCTTGCAAGTGAATCAAACAATCGCAAAGTCTGATCATCTTTTGGAAGAAGAAGTCTTGGGATTTTGCTACTCTCTCTACCTTCACTATCAATGATTGAGAAGCCTTTGCCAACTTTATTGAAGAGAACCATCCTTTTGTTGGAAATGATAACAATGAAATCGAGTTTTCTGTTTCCTTTGGTGAGTTCACTGATGATATGTAATGACAACAGAAAACAAAAACCATTATCTACTTAGTCTTTTGAAAGGTGTTATTTCCGTTGCCATAACATACATTTGTGTTGCTATTAGAGTGGAAAGGTCTACAACTAACTTAGTACGGTTAAATTACAGAGATCTGGTGATAAGTGTAACTTATTTATTAAAGGTTTCTGGCTGTCAAAAGGGGGCTGACATTCCTCATTAGGAATACATCAAACTTTCTTACGATTTACTATCAAACATTCATGATGAAGCATTAAAATGCATTCAATTAGGCATGACATATTGAGCCTTTACTTCAGCATGTGCAATTGCAACCATGACCTTTTCTCAGTCAGACTCATATTTATTTATAAAGACACAACACAAATTATCCTTACTGTAGTCACTTCACACTTTATATACTGCAGAGATTACAAGTGTTAAATTCATTTAATCTTTCTTTAAAAATTGCTATTGAATTTGGATTCATCTTCAATTATTTTGTCTTTTTTATAACTTTCTTCCCTACTCCTAACTCTGCTCCAGGTTCTGCAGATACTGATTTATGCCCACAATGAATGCATGGATAGTGACAGGCCTCTGTTAACTCATCCAAGTGGTTGTTCTCAACTGTATAAGTGGAAATCTATAATGAACTGAGTAATACTGGCAGCCTTAGTGAATCTGCTGCCTTTAGTTTTGCATTTGATACTGGCTGCAGATGACTTACAGTTTGAGAGCCAGTCCATGAGCATGGGTTTTAAGAATGTAGAATATAGAACTTTACAACACAGGAACAGGCTCTTCGGCCCACCACATCTGTGCATGGTGCCAATCGATTTGCACAATATAAAAGCTGTCAAATGGCAGTTTCAGTTAGCAGGCCATTTGATCATATGAAGCTAAATCAAATCACTGTTCGCATTTAATGGGCATATTCACAGACTTTCTAAGGAACTCAAGCTAACCTTTTACCACATTAGCTTAAATCAATAATTCAATATCTGTCCATTTGTTTGCTCTAATTGCAACATTTAAAAGGCACTTCCTATATGAATAGGAAGGGTTTGGAGGGATATGGGCCGGGTGCTGACAGGTGGAACTACATTGGGTCGGGATATCTGGTCGGCATGGACGGGTTGGACTGAAGAGTCTGTTTCTGTACTGTACATCTCTATGACTCTATGACTCTAATTCAGAACAAATTGAAATTTGAAACTTGAAGTTTTCCTGGCCTATGAGATCTATCATGTCACACTTTGTCCACTAAACCATCCCACTGTTGGGATTGGGGGAAAAAAAAACACATGGATGGCCCAGTTATAGAAAGGATATTATTAAGCTGAAGAGATTTACCAGGATGTTGCCAAGTATGGAAGGTTTGAGTTAAAAAGAAAGGTGAGGTAGGCTGGGACATTTCCTACTGAAGTGTTGAGAGGCAACCTTAAAGAAGTTTATGAAATAATGAGGGGTATAGATAGGGCTACTGGTAGCCGTCTTTTCCCTAGAATGGCGGCTCTCAAGATTAGGGAACACATTTTTAAGGTGAGGGAGAGAGATTTAAAAAGACATGAGGGGCAATTTTTTTACACAGAGAATGGTTCCCTTATGGAATGAAGTTCCTGAGAAAATATCGGATGTGGATACAATTACAATGTTTAAAAGACATTTGGAAAGTACATGAATAGGAAAGGTTTGGGAGGAATACAGACCAGGTGCAGGCAGTTGGGACTAGTTTAGTTTGGGATAATATTCAGCACGGACGGGTTAGAGTTGAGAGTGTGTTGCTGGGAAAGCACAGCAGGTCAGACAGCATCCGAGGAGCAGGAGAATTGACGTTTCGGACATAAGCCCTTCATCAGATTCCTGATGAAGGCCTTATGCCCAAAACGTTTTCTCTCAGTTCAAACCTTCTCTTCTGCTTGATGATGATACCCATTTAATGTCTTAAAAATCCTCAATCTATAGACCTTTCACAGCTTGGTTCTATGCTATATTAAGCAACACCCCTTTGTTAATCATCTGATTTGTTAGCAATTATATACTTGTCCTTCTTTGATGCTACCTTGACATTAGTTTAGGCTATTGCTATTCTGGGGTGGGAGCAAGAGTTGGGATTCAGATTTGTGTTTCTCCCAGCAATGCACTCTCATCTCTGATCTCCAGCATCTGCAGTCCTCACTTTCTCCTATGGATTGGTTAGATCAAAGGATCTGCTTCCGTGCTTTGGGACTCTATGACGGATTGTGTGTACAATATTATGAACAAAATACAAGTAATGGGCATAATGCAAGCTTGGCTTCTTCTCATTTTGAGACCAGGTACATGATTTGGATTTTCATTCGGCAGCAAAACAGTTGTAAAACTACCAACTTGTCACTAACCTGGGAGAAACCTCTCAAAACAGAGGATACATCAGTTGTGTGTTGTAGTGTAATCAGTTCATTTCACAAAGTGGGCTTTTCCCAGAACTTGAGCAACTTGGCAATGGTGAGAAAATTGGGGAAGATTGAAAAAGATTAGACTCTTGACGTTAAGGAAACAAGTTTGATTTTTCCCTGAAGCGTTTAACATTTAGCTGAGAATCTTGCTAATAAATGGTAAGGATCCCATTTGCATGCAATAGCAAGACATTATTAGCTAATCTTGTACACTTATATACAGGTTATAATTCTCCCAGGTATCTTTGAGAATTCAGACAGTGCTAAGTCCTGACTTAAAAGTCGAGAGCTACCTTACAGCTGCAGCTCACACCCTGGACCTATGTTGACCATCATTCCCCAACATTTGATGGCACCCTCCATTGCCAGCAGCTACATATCCCTCGTCCACAATAGTCAATATTGACAAAGCACTAGCCTCACCACATTACCATGGCAGCTCTCAGATTAATCTACAGTCGTTCAGCTCTTCAATGTTGCATTTTGGAGTTCACTGACCATCTACAATGTTGCTACCAGGCCACTTTGGATTCAGGGATAGGTCCCCATCTTCTGCATCTGCACCGGACACATCTCATGGATCTTGGTTTGCTTGCTTGGACGCTCACTCACTTTTCACTTGCTTGCCCACTCACAGTCTTACCTTGCCTTTCTGCGCAGATAGAAAGCCAAGCAGCATGTCATGGTTTCCCACAGCCCATGGAGGGAAACCTTTTATGAAAGAACCCAAAATTGACACATAGTCAAATTATGGGAAGATTCATCCCACCACATTTATTGATGCACAGTGACTCTCTGCAGAAAAAGAAGAGTGTAAGTGTGGAAGGAGATTTCTTCCAAATGAAACAAAAACAAAAGGGGTGAAAATAATAATGGGTGGAATTTTCCATTATGCCAACTTAGTTTGGTGTCAGGAGTGGAGGTGAGGGCCATTTCCTCCAGGGGCAGATTGTTTTCTCTCACATAGTTACACAATACTTCAGTTCATTATCTATTCATGCCCAAGTAGTTTAGTAAATAGTGTAGTGGGGTAAGGCAGGAATTCCTTTTCTTGTTGCCTCATCATGTCGAAAGTCTTGACGCCATATTTAAAGGGTATGTGGACACCATTCACTCTCTGTAAGATAAGAGTATAATTCAGCCTGTGGAGGTTACCTCCAAGATCACCCAAAGATGCTTAACAAAGGGCAATGTTCAGCAATTGCATTCACAATGGAACACCAGTTTTCAACATCTGATAGACTGTGGTGTTTACTCTCAATTCAAACTTTCTCTTCTACTTGATGGTGATGACCACTTAATGTCTTAAAAATCCTCAGTCTATAGACCTTTCACAGCTTGGTTCTATGCCATATTAAGCATCACCCCTTTGTTAATTATATACCTCTCCTTCTTTGATGTTACCTTGAGATTGGTTTAGGTCATTGCTATTCTGGGGCGGGGGCAAGAGGTGGGATTCAGATTTGTGTTTCTTTGACCATATGAATTCCTTCCCAAAGCTCAAGACTAAATGTTGTACCTTGATCTGGTGTTACCCTACTGTTTATGCATCAGCAGTGACCGCTGCAGTACTGTTACACACCTATCTGCTTTTATATTTACTTCACGGAGAAAGTTGATGGCCTTTACTGGTTAAAAGGCGAACTGGTTCCCTGGGGTTTTCCACAGTCTAACAACTTTTATACAAAAGGTCTTTCCACCAAAGCCATCCTCGAGATATGTCATGACCCACCCAGAACGTTAGCAACAAACTGTTGAGTTTATCCATCATGCTTTGTGACTGTGTCATATGTCAGCTGATATACTTAAGGTTGTGACAAGTAAGTGCCAACATTTCTACAATAACATAAGCTCAATCCTACTTGCTTTACTGCTTCCTGTCCATCCCTGCCCTTCGCCTCAAACTTCACTGAAGTTCCTAGTATTAGGAAACATCACTAACACTAAATTAAAACGTTGAGGTCAAATTATAAAGGGCCAATTCCTGTGAACATCAACAATTCTTCATTATAAAAACAACCTATCAAATTCTGGGCAGTTGACAGTGATTACAATGAAATAATGGAAGTGACTGTATTTCCATAGCATTAAAACATCTGGATAAAATCAGTATTTTCACTAAACTATACATGTCACAATGTCTTCAAGCACTGTGCAAGTTGAAATCGCAGCTCGAACATTCTGATAGTTAAGAAAAGATACAACATTGCCATATGAACTGTATTTTACAGTCATTACAAATACACTGAAGCTTGATAACAGAAAAATAAAGACTGAAATTCCTCCTGCAGAAAAATACAAGAGATGAGCTCTTTTTACAAATATATTAACTTGTCAGAAACCACATAGGACTAAATCATATATCTTTGGCTAAGTTCAGGTTGCAATTTTTTTTTGGAGGGATTTCTGTTATGAGGCTCAGCAAGATTTCTTGCTGTATCTTACTAAACTAACTTTATTAATAGCCCACCCCATCCCTATGTCATCCCTCACATCTGTTTCCCGTCCAATCTTACCACACTCAATTCCTAGAGAAACTCATTATGGAAGGATTTGGTTTTCAGATCAGGGTCTACACAAGTTCTGGCTCTACACTGTCAGGTGCAATCTCTCACCAGTGACCTTGATTAGCCAATAAATAGCAGGCCAATTAAAGAGAGCAGCCTGTCAAAATGTGGAATTCTAGTAAAATGCTTTCTGACACAAGAGCTTTGCCTGGCAAAGAAGAGAGAGAGATAGAGAGAGCACCTCCACCTTGAGAATCCTTTCAGGGACTTGACAGGAATTTGAAATGAAAAAGTCCCTCAATGTCTGTCAATGATTCCCCAACTTTCCCAATACCACCATCCACCAACATAGTCCACTGCTACCCCTGGTCTGCTTCTGTAAGACTGCATCTGGATACTTTGCAACAATGCCCTCAGTTCCTTCATCCAAATCATTAATGTATAACATGATAATGTGAATAGTTGTGTTCCCGGCACTGACTTCTGCAGAACTCCACTAGTTATCAAATATCATCCTGAATAGGACCTGTTAATCCCTACTCTCTGCCTTCTGTGAGTCAGCCAATTCTTTATCCATGCCAGAAATTTGTACCTAATACCATGGGCTCTTATCTTATTTAGTAGGCTCCTGTGCAGCAAAGGTCTTCTGTAAATCCAAATAGATCATATGCACTGGCTCTCCCTTGTCTAACATCCTCATTGCTTCCTCAAACAACCCTTTTGGATTTGTCACACATGACCCCATTCTTGATGAAGCCATGCTGACTCAGTCCTTTTTTACCATACACCTCCAAGTAATCTGCAATCTCATCTTCCATAATGACTTTAAAATCTTTGCAATGTCTGAGGTCAGACTAACCACAATATAGTTTGCTGTCTTCTATCCCCCTTCCCTTTTTAAAGTGGTGTTACAGTTGCCATTTTCCACAGCTCTCGTACCCACCCCACCTCCAGCGATTCCCAAAAGATCACCACCAATGCCTCTACAATATCCTTAGCTATCTCCTTCAGAACTCTAGGGTGCAGTCCATCTGATCAGAGAGAGTTATCCATGTTCAGACCTTTCAGCTTCCGCACCACATTATTATTAGTGATGGCCACCACACTCACCTCTGCCGCCTGACTCTCTTGCAGTTCTGGTATGCTGTTGGCGCCTTCCACTGTGAAAACTGATACACAGTAAAGCAGCCCCGATGGTCAGGTAAGACTATGGTGACACAACAACAACACAGTATCTATTCAGTTTCTCCACTGTGTTTTTTTTTGTTTTCTCTTACTACTTCTCCAGTCTCATTTTCCATCAGTCCAATGTTCCCTCGTCTCCCTCTTCCTTTTAGGTATCTGAAAAAACATTCTTGTAATCTTCTTTTATATTGTTAACTAACTTACTCTCTTATATTTTCTCTCACTTATTGGTTTTTCAATTATCCTATGCTGGCTATTAATGGCTTCATAATCCTCTGGATTCTCAATAATTTTTATCACAACATTTGCTTTTATGCTACCTCTGACTTCCCATGTCAGCCATTGTTGCCTCATCCTCCTGTTAGTGTCTTTCTTCTTCTTTGGGTTGAGTTTATGTTGTGTTTCCTGAATTACCCCAGTGATAATACCACTATGTCACTGCAGGAACCCTGATAGGAAAATTCTACTCAGCTTCTTATACTTGACTTTAATTGGACTTTCAACTATCTTAAAAAACAACTCACTCCTTGTGGATGGGTAGCCACTCACCCCAAAACTGACCTCCAGCAAAATGGCTCAGGGTGGAAAGGTCCTTGCAAACTGTCATATCATCAGTGGAGTGCAGTTATGTGTGTGTCCACCTCATTCAGAATACGAATATGAATTCTGGAGTATTCATAGTACTCACAGACCCATTTTACTCATTGCCTCCCACTTTTGGGTGTACATCCTGCTTTGAATTCAAGTAGGAGAATCACATAGGGTTCCAAACTTCTGAGGTCCTATCTCAGAAAGGATAGCTTTATGTTAAAAAAAAGAATGTGGATAAAATAATTGATTTTTGGGATTTATTAGTATTAATAAAACTATGAAATTCAGTCTCAAACACTAAGGCTAATAATGTAAGTGAATGAATGCAGGACATTTCATTTTACTCAAACTATTAAATTGAGAAACATCTAATAACTTTCTCTCCATGAAGCAGGAATTCTGTTGTTGAGAAAGGATCATTATACAGTTTACATTGTGTATGGTTTATACCTAAACTACTTTAATAATGATAGTAAACAACAGAATAAACCAAATAATTGTTATACTTTGTGTGGTTTGTACAGATGATTCTAAAGCTGATATATTTTAAACATAAATAAAATTTTCAATACAAGTTGAATCACGTTGAGGTTTAACAGCCTTCACAAAGGAGGCATGATGCAAATGTGATACCATGTAGTCAACGGAAAATGGGAGTATGTTGGTGCTGCGGAGAATTATTCAGTCTTTATTGTATGCACAAAGGCAGTCAAGTCAATTTTCAAGGATAATGTATAGAGTGGTGAACCACAAATTATTTAGATGCTTGCAAGTATATTGTCAGAAGATATTATTTCTCTATAAAAAACTGAAAGAAATGCGGATGCTGTAAATCAGAAACAAAAGGTATCATTTCTCAGTATATTTTTCAGACTGCTCCCTATCAATACTGCACTTAGGCTACAATACAAAAATATTTTGCCACTAAATCAGAATCCAATTGGAGTGTCAGCTGTGCCTCCAGTTGATTGTCGTCCTATGACAATGTTCTTGGTTCAAATCCCATTTCAAGGTTTGAAAACAAAGATCAAAGCTGGAATTACACTTTTGTTCTGGTAGTGGTGCTGTTTTCTGGATGTGAAATTAACCTGAGGCCCTATTTATAAACTGAGGTTATTGACAGAAGATCCCACAATAGTGTTTTGAAATACAAGTAGGTGAGTTGCACACAGTCTTCTGGCTAATATCTATCCCTCATTATCACAATTAAAAAGATTATCTGATCATTATCACATTGCTGTTTGTGGGAGTTCTCTCTTCACAAACTGGCTACTCCTTTCACCATATTAAAACACTTGAAAAAGTACATATTTGGCTCTTAAACAATTTACCATGGTTATAAAAATGACAATGCAACTACAAGACTTTCTTTTCTTTTTTCTTATCTATAGCAAAGAAACAGGCCATTCAAACTAACTGATCTCTGGAGGTATTCATAGTACACCAGGCCCATTTTACTCTCGGTACCTTTTCCCATTGTGCTCATATATCTTTATATTCTGTTCTCCCTGATGTTTGGTTTCAAAATCTGTTTAAATATGTTCATGCTATTTCCTCGAACCACTCCATGGAGCACTGAGTTCAACATCCTCTCTAAAGGTAAAGAAATACATCCCAAATTCTTTTCTGAATGTCATGAAGAAGGATCTGAAACATTAACTCTGATTTCTCTCTGCTGATGCTGCCAGACATGCTGAATTTTTCCAGTAATTTCTGTTTTCTCAAATTCTTTATTTGATCCATTAGTTTATATGTTGACTGTCCTGGGCATGCTCACATGCTCACTTTCTCCACATTCATCATATTAATATAAAGATCTCTGTAAAATGCCCTCTTAGCTTTCTCTTTTCCAGAGAAAATTACCCAATTTTTCTTTTATTTTCTTGACCATCTTTCTTAAATACATTCATAAAATGTATGCCTCACTGGCTAGGCCAGAATTTACTGCCCATCCTGAATTACCCTTGAGAAGATGGTGTAAGACATCTTTTTAAAGTACTGCCATTCATGTAGTAGAGGTATACCCATGGTGTTGACTGGAAGGGAGATTCAGGATTTTCATTCGGTGAAAATGAAAGGACAGCAACTGCATTCCAAATTAAGATGCTGTGTAGCGCGCAGGGAGCTTGCAGGTGGCAATGCCCCATGTTTCTGCTCTCCTTATTCTTCAAGGTCTTTAAGACCAAAGGTTTGTAAGGTGCTATTGAAGGATGCTTGGTGAGTTGTTGTCATGTATCTTGCATATGCCACATGCTGCTGCCACTCACTTTCATGGTGGTAATAGTGAATATTCATGCTGATGGATTGGGTGCCAATCAAGCAAGCTATTTTATTCCGGAGAATGTCAAGCTTTCTGAATGCTGTTGAAGCTGTATTGATTCAGGTAATTGATATTCTGTCACACTCCTGACTTGTGGATGATGGACAGGTCTCGGGGAGTGGATGTGAGTTATTTCGCACAGATTTTATATCCTTTGACCTGCTCTCATAGCCACAGTATTTTTAAAGCTGGTCCAGTTCTGTTTCTAGTCAATGATAACCCCGGGATGTTGGAGGTGCAGGAACCAGTAATAATAAAGCCTTTCTTAAAGGGGAGATTGCTAGATTCTGGCTTGTTGGAAATGGTCATCGTCTGATACTTGCATGGTACAAATGCTGGTTCTGGTATTCAGCCTAACTGTAAATGGTGTCCAGGTCTTCCTGCATGTCGGCACAGACAGCATCAGTATCTGAGGAATCATGAATGGTGTTAAATACTGTGCAATCATCTGCAAACATTCCTATTTCTGAGCATTTGATGGAAGGAAAGTTACTTGCTGAAACAGCTGAAGATTCTGACACCTAGGCCACAACCCTGAAGAGTTTCATCCATGATCTCCCAGGGCTAAGATGACTGGTGCTCAATAATCACAACCATCTTCCTTTGTGCTAGGTATGGGTCCACCCAGTAGAGAGCTTTCTGCCAATTCCCACTGAGTCCAGTTTGGCTCGGGCTTCTTGATGCCACATTCAAAATCAAACGCTGCCTTGATGTAAAGGAGACACTCTCACTTCCCCTCAAGTGCAGATCTTTTCTCCATGTTTGGACCAAGGCTACAATGACATCTGGAACTGATTGGCTCTGGTGGAACCAAAATTGACTGCCAGAAAGCAGGTTACTGTTAAATAAGTGCAACATCATAGCACAGTCAATGACACATCCAACATTTAATTGGTGATTGAGAGTAGACTGATTGACCATGTTGGGTTTGTGTGGAGGGCATACCTAAGCAATTATCCCCATTGTTGGGTAAATGCCAGTGTTGTAACTGTACTGGAGCAGCTTAGTTAGGATATGTCTAATCCTGGAGCACAAGTCTTCAGTACTGTTGTCTGAATGTTATCAGGGCACATAGACTTTGCAATATCCAATGCCTTTGGTTGTTTTTTCATATCCCATGGAATGGATAATATTGGCTGAAAACTGGCATCTGTGATGCTGGGGTCCTCTGGAGGAGGCCATGATGAATCCACCAATCATCATGTTTGGCTTAATATATTACAAATGCTTATGTTTCCATCTTATCTTTTGCACTGGTGTGCTAGGCCCTCCCATAATTGAGGATGGGGACAATTGAACAGCCATTCACAACTGGGTATGATAGGATTGAGAGCTTGGATCTGATCCTTTAACATGCAATATTCCAGCCAGGTAGTATACCAATCACTATGAACAACAGTGTTATTCCTTTGCAACATTGTGCAAGTATATCAGCCAAGATTTTCAGTTTAATTCATTTTTCTTTGTTAAAATGATGAATACTACATGAATACCAGTATGATGCAATATTCAAATAACTGGGCTTATCATGGCCTTGGTTTTGTCAGATACATTGAGTAGTCAGCTCCATTTACTGTTCAAATATTTTATAATGTCTGGACCCTCACTTTCACTATACATTAAAAGACTACGATTACAGCTGAAACCCAACGCAAGAATGCAATTTTCTCCCTTAATGACTGCAGCCCAGTAGTTTTAATAAAGCAGTTAATTGTGTCTGCAAAATTAGGATTATTGAGCAAATAATCTAATTACAGAATCACATTCAAAGTTTGGATATGGTGGTAGAGTTTTTCAAGCATGTACTGGCCAGACGTAGTCAGTACTTTGGCTGTCGTGAACTGCTGAAGGGACATGCTATTGATATGAATCACTAACCTTTGAGACATATAGCTGGCATCACTGAAATTCACATATCACATTACGATTTTGTATGGTGGGCAGAGTGGATAGTATTTGCTAAATTAATCAAAATGTGCTACTTCTTCCTCTGTTTTAAAAATGTTTTTTAAATGTGGACTTTCGTTCAAACTTTATTTTGGTCAACTGATAGATTACATGCTAGAAAACCTACCCTTAACCCTGAGCAGTGGAAGAATTTAATTTGCTTCAAGTTAGATTTCAGCAGATGCCTTGAAATCAAACTCAAAGTCCAGCAATATGCAAGTGTTTTTTTAAATTTTGGATTCATTAATGATGGTATATTTTTTCCAAGGTCCAATAGTATAGAGAAGGCTGGCTTTTTTTATTCAGTCAGAGCTGACTTTCATTTTAGCAAAGGAAAAATGAAATGATTCCTTATGTAAATGAATGTTAACACTTTTTTTCCTCTTAAGTATGTATGCGTGAAGCCATTACACTATCTGTACATGTGCACCATAAAATGTAAAAGTATGGAAGTTTTAAATACATCCATTCAAACAAGAACATTGGGTTATTGGGAAATGTAAAAATCAAATTATATCATTGATTTGAAGCTGCAAACGTCTAGACTTTCCATCTTGTTAGAAAGGTAATGTTACCCCAAACCCCACTTCCACATGGGCATCGGGAATTGATCCTGACACAGTTTGGAGAGGGTCTCAAAGGTACTTACCTCATTAACGGTATATAGGCAGGTATCCACACCTGAAAGATTTCGACTTGGATTCCTATATTGTGGGAATAGTGAAGGGAAAGGGCTGTGTCTCTGCGGCTTTGAGATGCTTTCACTTGATGAGTGGGCCTGCTGATATCCCAATCAGGCCAGAGGCAAAGAACCTGTGAATCTCTGATGTGGTCAAAGCACACCCACACCTGCAACCCACCACTTTCAGAGTGCAAAATAGGTGAAGCCTAACATACTTCTGCAAAGTGCCCAGAAGTAAATGCCCATGAATTGTTAACTAGAGTGGTATAATGTTTAACACAGTTTAAATAAACAATCAAATGTGCAGAGGTGAAATCTCGGCTACTGGTTAAGTTTGCAAATGCTCGTGCAAAATGTACCAGGATATCAGAGTTCTAGGTACAGCGCATTTTAGCTCTTTTATAAAGTATAGGTTGCAACAATATTTCACATGCATATTTTCATTAAACCTTAATAACATGCAATTGCCTCTGATGTGTTTCATGTTTCCTTTGAAAGGGTGTAAGTGTAGCTTGTGGAGAATATGTCCCTATTGTAAACTGTGATATTTATATGACCATATTGCACACCCCGAGAAGCAACATATAAATTGTGAAGTTTAACAAATTTAGATTGTTATCTTGGCTTCTTTGGTTCTCCAGAAATCTGATTCATTCTGTGCTCTTCTGGTTCTGACCTGTCCTAGGTATTTCTCAGTATCTGCCCTCTTATAAAAATGCTAATGCCCCACGGTGAATAGCTTTCATTTTAATGCTTTTTTATCCTTCCAAAGCACTCACAGCCTAATCCTGAATCTCTTTTGGCCAGATTGTCTGCTTTCTGATCAGTATGCTTCAATACAGATCCTTTCTGCTTTAATAAAGAAAAGACTCAAGATGCTCTAATAAACTGCCAAACTATCTTAGGGTAGCTTACACCATGAAATGGTTCTATTACTGTTGCAGACAATAGACTAGTTTCCCAGCACAAGAAAGATCGATAGGTCCAGCTGGTAAAATGAGTGCTCCCACTTGCTTTGCAAACAAGTGTTAGTCTGCAATGTATTATTTTAAGACAACATAACAGATGGTCAGTAGGGGAACTTCAGCTCATACCCCATGGGATTCAGTGATCTGGAAGGCAGATTAATTGTGGCAATTGACAGGAACGTAGAAAGATATTAGGTAGATAGCAAATAGGGATTTCATTTTAACTAAGCTGCATTGATATTCTTCAAATGCTGGAGCCAAAAATATGTTGTTCACTCTTTATATTGTAGTATTTCACTGAATGAACAGATAATGCAAGAAGCATGACTAAGATGCAGCCCGGAGCAGCTTAAGTGAAATACTCCACTGGGACCAGAGATGCAGAATAAATGAAGAAAGCAATTGTTTTTCAGAATTTGAAAGCTGTGTTAATGGTTCATGTCTTTACTATAATTTTAATGTCAGTTTTTATACTAAGTTACATCTTTCAGAAAGCATTCTTCAGAGAAAAAAAGGCAGATTTGCCTCTAACCAGCATTGCTCTGTGATTAGCTAATAAAGGCTTACTAATGGTAAATGCTTTCTCCACATGAGACACTGCATCCGATGTCCTATATTTTCTTTGCAAAATGATGGGCATCATTTTAAATCTGGCAGTTATATTTCAATAATGGCTGTGTCCTACAGCTAACTCAATTTCCCCAAAGTCATAACATTAATGACTGTGAAAGGAAGGGATATTATTCAAATGAAAAGTTCGGGCAGTATCAGATGCAAAGCAGGAGGAAACTAAGACCCTTCCCCTTTCTATGAGCTATTAAATGCAATGGGAAAAGGTGAATGTAAGGACACAGGATTAGGAATAGGTCACTCAGTCCCTTGAGTCTGTTCTGCCATTCCAGATTATAGCAGATCATCTCCCTCAAAGACATTTCCTCACACTATCTCCCTTTACCTGATGTTGTTATCATCTACTAATCTGACAGTTACTGTATTGAAACTCCATCATGACTGAAGTTCTGCAGCCCTCCCTTCTCCCTTCTGAGTGAAGAACTTCCATTTCATCTCAGAAGTAAGTGGTTTGCCTCTTATCCTGACACTGTGACCCTGGTTCTGGACCCCTCCCTCCCAGCTGGGAAAACATCCTTCCTTTAACCAAAACCAGCAATTGCTGGAAAAACTCAGTAAGTCTGGCAGCACATGTGGGAGAAAAGCACAGTTAATGCTGCGAGTTTACTGACTTTTCATTAGAACTGTTAGCAGCGAGAAAAATCTGTACATATGCTGAAGCTGGAGTGGGTTATTTTTGGAGGAGAGGTGAATGGATAGATGTGGATGGAGCCCAGAGAGAGAGAGAGAGAGAGAGAGAGAGGGAGAGAGATATGAAAGGGCTAGGTAAACAAGGAGATTATGGATCGTAGGTCAGGGCAGAAGAAAAATTGAATAAGAGATATTAAGAGCTAAAAGTAAGAAAATGGGTTGGCTGTGCTGAACACAACTCATATAATGTGATAATAAGCCTAAGAGTACATGGGGATGGGTGATTGTGCTAATGGTAACCCATGTCATAACAGGACCAGGTGTAAAAAACATGGAAAAATGGAATCAGGCTGAAAAGTTATTGAACTCAATGCTGAGTCCTATAGGTTGCAGAGACCCCAAGTAGAAAATGAGATACTGTTCTTTGACATGTGCTGAGGCCTGCTGGAGCATGGTAGCAGGCCCAAGACAGAGATGTTGGCATGTAAACATGGTGGTGTGTTGAAATGGCAGGCAGCTGGAAGCTCAGGGTCACTTTTATGGATAGAGTGTAAGTGTTCTGCAAAGCAGTCACCCAGTCCATGTTTCATCTCCTCAGTGTAGAGGAGATCACATTGTGAACAGCAAGTAGAGTAGACTACATTGAGTGAAGTGCAGGTAAATCAGTGCTTCACCTGGAAGTTATGTCTATTTCTGTATCTATTTCTAGTTACATCCTCATTAAACTCTAACTGGATTGTCAAACATGATTTACCTTTCATATTGATTCCACTTAATCAGATCATAACATTCCAAGTGACCGGTTATTGTTTCCTTTAGGATACTAGGACTTTCCCTACCACAACAGGCTAACAGGTCTGTAGTTCCCTGCTTTTTCCCTCCTGCCTTTCTTAAATGTTGGGGTTACGTTCTTAACCAACCATTCAGCATGCACTATTCCAGAATCTATAGAATTTTGAAAGATGACCACCAATGCACCCACCTTCCATACAACCACGTCCTTCAACTCTGGAATTTTGAACATTATGTCTCAGGAATTTGTCAACTTTCTGTGAATTTCTCCAACACCCCTCTTTATTAAGACTAATTTATTTCAGTTTCTCATTCTTACTAGTTCCACAGATCTTTTATTTTTGGAAGCGATTTCTCCCACCTTCCACTGTGAAGACACACACAACATAATTATTTGACCCCTTTGCCATTTCCCTATTTACCATTATAAATTCTCTTGTCTTTTCCTGTAAAGGATCACATTGGTCTTTGCTGATCTTTTCCTTTTTACATGCCAATAGAAGTTTTTGTGGTCTGTTGTTTTTTTTACTAGTTTACATTCATATTCATATTCTTTCTTTTCCAGTTTCTTAGTCCTTCTTTGTTGAGGTCTAAAATGTTCCCAGTCCTCAGACTTAATCTTGAGACCATTATTAGAATTCTCTAATGCAATCTTTGTTTTCCTTTACCAATCACGCTTGACTCAAAAAGCTTGTTTTTTTATGATTTAAAGGAATGTAGGTTTAGTGGAAACCATATTAAATACGTCTTCTGTCATAATGTATTAACATGCTCCTCAATCCATTGTAGCCAACTTGCCCCTCATATTTTCATGGTCGATGATTGGGAAGCTGGAAGAACACATCAAGCCAGGCAGCATCAGGAGGTGGAGAAGTCAACGTTTCAGGTGTTACCCTTCATAGAATCCTTTGTTGAAATTTAAAATCTATGTTTGTATTCAACACAAATGTTATTTAAAAATAAGAATTCCAATGCAACCTAACTTGTAATCTTAACATTGAGGAGCATAATGGACTATTTTAGATGACATTCTCAACTAAGGTTTACAACCTGATGACCATAGGCAGTACTAATATTGTTAAATTTTAGTGAAATATTATAATGCATTACCATCTTAACAAATAATTTACAACACTTCCTAAATTGACCCAAAAATAAAAATATATTAGTCGTCTTTATGGGTTAACCAAACCAAATATGTACTGTTGATATCGATCAGAGTTTCATGTGTTGTTCAGCAACAGATGCTAGAATGTCTTCACCCTGGAATAAAGAAAACTAATTACAGGATACAATGCAGAATATGAGCAAAACTCTTTCCCACTACCAATCTCAATTCTCTCTCATTAAATATTTCTGTTTTCCTTTTCTTGCTCTGGTTCTTATCCTCAATTTTCCAATCTTCAGATAGGACAATGTTTTTGCTGTTCCAACTCTGCAGATGATCACTTCTGCCCTGGGGCATCTAATTCCAGCAAAACGCTTTCTATGTTGCAGGTACCTATCCTGACAACATTGTGATGCTGACAGTTATTGAATGTACTTCTGCAGCATACATTGTATAGTTACAGCATTACTACGTGGATCTCTCTGTGCTTTCTATGAACACTCCCTTCTTGAATTTTTCTTACTTCTCTTTATTTATGGATTTAAGATAAATCACAAGCTAGTAGATAAAGTGTGCATGATAACTAGTAAACTCCACTGTAACAGTCTGGTCTTAACAGTCTTCTCAATAAATATGTATAAAACGTTTCATTTCTTTTAAATTCTGGGATAAGGTGAACATTGTTTATGTTTAACAATTTAATAAACGGTGTTCCTCATTTGTATGTTAAAAAGCATTATTTATGTAATATTCGCATTTGGAACAAAGTACATTTCCTTGTTCATTATTGGTTGAGCACCTGAGTTCTGTTACAGCTGTGCCCATGAAGTGAAGGGCTTAAACTGACCGACCAGAAATATCCAGAAAGTTCTTTTTATTATATTATATATTAGTAAAGTCAGTTGAAGTGCGTGAGTAAAAAGTCAAGTAAATTGTACAGAAGAAACAATCTAGATAGCAGGATCGGTGCATTCACTGTGCAACTGAAGGAGAAAATTCACTCCTTTTGGCCTAAAATAATTTTGTCAGGTTCCCTGGATTCTGATATCAGAACCCAGATGACACTGTTTAGTATCGTTAGGGCTTTACAATAAAAGCTAAAATATCAACCATATGATGGCAAAAAAAAAGTTCGTTCTTGTGGTTAAAATGTTCACTTCTAGCTACTTTCCGATGAAGTTGGTGGGGCTGTTGAAGAGGACCTTCTCCTTCTGGTCGATGAGCGTGACCGCTCAGCACTGCAGGCAGTTTGGTGGACATACTGTTGCATCTGAGTTTCAAAGAACTCCCTCTGCTGTTGGCTGATTGACTGGCTAATCAGACCAGGCAGATTTTGGATACACCCTATTAATGTCTCTAACTTATTTTCCAATGTTACAATCCTTTTCTCAAGGTCTTCGCTCCTTTCGTTTAGGTCTGAGATCATGTCGTACATAATGTTTTGCGTCTAAAATGAAGGGAGAGAACTGAGTTAGAAGATTTAACATATGTTTTGCATTTTCTCAAGACAATTTTTTTTCCCAAATTAACAGGCATCATTAAGTCATCTCTATTCTAAATGATCTGCTATTTCAAAAATGTAATGAATGATGTACAAAAAATAAACAATGTCCATTTAACAGTAAATCGTAGTACAAATTACTTTTCAGAAGGTCAACAGAATTGGTCACAATGTAATTAATAAATATCATGCTGACAAAAATACCTTGTTAAGGTTTCTTCACCTGTCAATATTTACAGTCAGGTATCCATATTGTAAATTCAGCACTAAGAAAATTCTCACAAGTGCTAATTCCAATTCTTGGCATTGACCTTTCACAGATTAATTACAACCACTGACATAGTCTTTCTTTTAAAGGCAATATCCCAGTTTGGAAGGAAATGTGTAAGTATAATGATTTGATAAATCTTCAAGCAATACTTAAAAAATATAGCAAATATAATTCAAAGATATCAGATCTAACTTCAAGTAAGTCATATTTATTATTTGTCCAATACAATAGTCCAAAGGAATGAAGAATATAAATAAAATGAATTGACAGATTTTATTGATTGGGCACAAATAAGTAAGAATTATGAATAGACAACTCATCTTATCAGCAACTTCTAAACAAAATGAAATTGTAATGTTAATATCTTCCAAAATCTTTCAATCCCAATTCTCTTCAGCATGACCTTCTTTGATCAATCTAAGTAAGAAGTCAACTTCTAACAATTATTATAAATGCACTGTCATTCTGTTCCAAAACAATTCTGGGGATATCTCCAGTGGTTCTCCAATTAATGTATATATACATTCAGCAAGCCTCTTCAAAAATCTTTAATTTGACCAAGTTGTTCATCAACTTTGCCATTGCTGATATGAAAGTGAAATTATAATAGGACTTTCTTTGTTTCCTTAGGTGAGTAGAAACAAATTCCTGCAATGTTCAACCAATTCCCAATGCAGCAATGTGTATATCAGCGCTTGTTTTCCTGATAGCTGCCACAGTACTTATAAATTAAGGCAAATTATGGTGTCAAGCGTAAAGGTTGGCTGCATCTTGCGCTTTGGCTAACGACTCCTCTGTGCCTCCCAGAAGCATAACAGTAGTTCTCATCAGTGATATAAAATGTTAGAATTTGATTAAAAACAAATATCTAGATTGTTTTCGGGTACAAAACAGTTTGCCTTGTGTCTTAAAACCAGTGGTGGTGCACTTCTGCCCAACCATTATTCAAAGAGATCTCTTTGTTAAAGCCAGAGAGATGTTGGGGTGGCACAATGGCTCAGTGGTTAGTACTGCTGCCTCCCAGCACTAGGGACCCAGGTTTGATTCCAGCCTTGGGCAACTATCAGTGTGGAGTTTGCACATTGTCCCTGTGTCTGCGTGGGTTTCCATTGGGTGCTCTGGTTTCCTCCCACAATCCAAAGATGTGCAGGTTAGATGGATTGTCAGTGAGAAATGGTGGGATGGAGGGGGCGGTCTGGATAGGATGCTCTTTGGAGGGTTGGTGTGGACTTAATGGGCTGAATGGTCTGCTTCCACACTGTAGGCATTCTATGAATAAAAATAGGAGGAAAGTGCCAAAACACTTGAGGCTGAAGGCAGCCAATGGAGCTGGAAGAGGCAACCAAGAGAAGCCAGTGGGAAAAAAGTCAAAGTAATGATTTGAGATACCATTCTTTAGGAATCACATCAAAGCATGAACTCTTTGTTCAACAATATCCCCTTGCCCATTGCCAGAAAGCTGATAGTTCAAGCAAAACATGCATTCAATTTGTTTCATACTACATTTATATAAACTGTAACAGAAAATATCAACCATGTGAACTCCACCAAAGCTACACTTTAACTGGAAACACATGCAGATTGTCACCATCTCGATTCTCTTTGGCAAGATAGGTCATTTAATCCCTTGAGCCTGTTCTGTCATTCAGTTAGCTCATAGCTGATTTGCATCTCAACTCCATTTACCCAGGGTTGTTCCTACAGATTTTATGCATGTTCTGATGCTTTCCTTTGCTTTACCTGAAGTTCAGATACATGTGAAATGTTTAACCTCTAATTCTGATATAAAACTTTTGGGATGATTGTTTCATTTGACTACTTATACTAAAATTCTCAGATGGACCTACTTCAGGCTGCAGTTCTACTGTAACTGCATGGATGTTGGGACATTTGCCTTTGCTGCCTTTCTGTCACATGTATTGATTTCTGAAGGACTGCCTGGAGCTTATAATTGACCTGTTATCATAAGGTACAGCTGCACAATAAGCTTTGTTTCAAAAAGCAATTACATAGTAATCTGCAATTTGTTGCTCAGCCCTTCACTTTAAAGTAGCATATTATTTTCTGTAGCATTTTTTTGTTTTTCAATCTCCCCATCTCATTCAAATAGAAGTGACTGCCCTTGACGTCAAGGCTGTATTTGACTGACTGTGGCATCAAAGAACCCCATCAAAATAGCAGTCAATCGGGGGCAAACTCTCTGCTGGTTGGGGTCATTCCTGGCACAAAGGGAGATGGGTGTGGTTGTTGGAGGTCAGTTACCTCAGCTCCATGACATCTCTGCAGGTGTTCCTCAGGGTAATGTCCTTGGTCCAACTATCTTCAACTGCTTCATCAATGAACTTTCCCCCATCATAAGGTCAGAAATGGGGATGTTACTGATGATTGCATTATGTTCAGCACCATTTGTGGCTCTTCATATACTGAAGCAGTTTAATGTCAAATGCAACAAGATGTGGCCAATATTCATGCTTGCGCTGACAAGTAATATTCACAGTCAAGAGTGTGATGCTGGATAAGCACAGCAGGTCAGGCAGCATGCGAGGAGCAGGAAAATCGATATTTAGGGCAAAAGCCCTTCATCAGGAATCTCCAGCATCTGCAGTCCTCACTTTCGCCTAAGTAATATTCACAGCCTGCAAGTGCCAGACAATGACCATCTTCAAAAATAGAGAATCTAACCACTGTCACTTGACATTCAATTGCATCACCGTTGCTAAATCTCCCATTATAAACATCCTGGGGTTTACCATGGACGAGAAACTGAGCTGGATTAACTATATAAATATCGTGGTTACAAGGTCAAGTCAGAGGCTTCGAATCCTGTGGTGAGGAACTCACCTCCAACTTTTTTAAGCCTGTCCATCATTTACAAGGCACAGGTGAGGAATGTGTTCGAATATAGTTCACTTGCCTGGATGAGTGCAACTCCGACAACACTCAAAAAACAGGACAAAGTAGCATCCTTGATTAGCAGCACAGCTACACAAATTCATTCCCTCCATTACTGATACACAGAAACAGCAGTGTGTACCATCCTCAAGATGCACTACAGAAATTCGCCAAGTCTCTTTAGACAGCACATCCCAAACCCACAAATACTATCACCTAGAAAAACAAGGCCAGCAGATAGATGAGAACACCACCACCTGCAACGTCCTCTAAAAGCCATTCACCGTCTTGACTTGGAAATATGGCAGAGCTCCTTCACTGTTGTTGGGACAAAATCTGGAACTCACTCTGTAATATCTTTGAAGTGTACCTACATCAAATAGACTGCAGCAGTTGAAGAAGGTGATCCACTAACCCCTTCTCAAGTACAATTAAGGATGGGCAATACATGTTGGTCTAAACAACGATGCTCATATCCCAGAATAAAGAAAGGTCTGACGGATGGCAGAACTCCTCAAATTAGTGGAGTCCACCATCATTCAAATTAGTGGAGTCTTGACAATCCATTGGGGTGGTGCTGGATATATGCTGCAGCTATGCAAAAAGTCCTAGCCAACAACATGATGCAACCAAACCGTGCTTCCGAGAGAAATGAAAATTGGTGTTGTGGGAACTTTTAAACATAACTCTTCACAACCAATTCTAACTCTATTGCAGTTTTATGTGAATAAATTGCATTTTTAAAAATGTTTTCTTCATTCATAGTAAATCCAGGATTTAATGCACCTCTCATTCTGTTGAGAATGACATAATTGAACAACTATGATCCATGTGGCAATAGTGTTCTGGCACTGGACGGCAGTTTCAGGATTGTGACTCTGTGAAGGAACAGAGTTATATTTCCATTTTGGATGGTACCTAGATTGGAAGGGACCTTATGATCAAGGGAAGATCACTGATAAAATAAATGAAGCAGTTAAAGATGGATCGGTCCAGAACACTGCCCTCAGGAATTGTTGCAACAATGAGCTACCGTAGAGAAGATTAGCTTCCAGAAATCATGAATATCTTTTGTGCTTGGTAATATTTGAGTCAATGAAGTGATTTCCCAGATTCCCATTGACTTCAGGTTGGTTAGAGTTCCTTGATGGCTCACCCTGGTCAAGTATTGTCTTGGTAACAAGATTGGTCACTCTCATTTCCTACATGAAATTCAGCTATTTCATACATATTGGGACCAAGGTGATAATGTTGTCTGGACATGAGAGATAAGATGATTTGGTGGAATGCAAACTGAGCATCAGTGAGCAGGTTATTGCTGAGTAAATTCCACTTGATAGCATTGTTGATGACACTTTCCATCACTTTGCTACTGATTGAGAACTGATTGGTAGGGTGATATTTAACTGAATTGGATTCATCTTGCATTTCATGGACAGAACATATCCAATCAGCTAGATGTCAGTGCTGCAGCTGTACTGGGATGGCTTGGTTAGGGGTGTGGCTATCTCTGGAGCCGTGTTCACCATTACAGCTGGGATGCTGGCAGGATCTGTAGGCTTTATGGTGTTAGTGTGCTCAGCTATTTCTTGATACTACATGGAATGCATTAAATCAGCTGAAGAGGGACATCTCTGATGGCGGGCATCTCAGGTGGAGGCCAAGGTAGATTATCAACCAAACACTTCTGACTGAGAGTGGCTGTAAACACTTCATTCTTGCCTTGAGTAATTATTGGACTAAATTCGATGCTAAGGTTATTTTAACTTCCAGTCTTTATCGGCATGTGGTCCTGCTGTAAATATGATGGTTACAGTTTCTTGGACAGGGTGGGAGATCAGCACTTCAATGTCAGGTACCAGCTGCAATATAAGGCTTCTGGTTACTCTTAATCTGCTGCCATTCCTTACCAAATCACCTCCTGATAAATATCACTTTCAAACTAATAAAAGCATATTCAAAAGGAAACGGGAAATCTGAAATAAGATCAGAGGATGTTGAAAATACTCAGCAGGTCAGGCAGTATCTGTGGAGAGAGAAATAGAATTAACATTTCCGGTCAATTGCTTTGTAACAGAACTTGAAAAGGTTAGTGATGTTACAAACTTTAAACAAGTACCAGCAGGGATAAGTTGGAAGGGGGAAAAGAATGAAAGGAAATGTCTGTAGTAAGGCAGAAGATATTAAGTGGCAAAAGGGACGATGTTGCAAGGCAAAAGGAGATGCTAATGGAACAGGCAAAAGAACAAAATATAGATCAATAAATATAGAACGATAAAGCAGGAATAGCAGAATCATCAGGAACAACTGTCATTCACCAAATGAGGGATAGTTTATGGTTTGGGATTGTTGAACTGAAATGTTGAGTTCAGAAGCCTGTCAAGTTCCAAATTAAAAATTAAGATGCTTACAGTGAAATTTACTGTAACAATGTGGGACGTAGAGGACGGAAAGGTCAGAGTGGGATGGGGAATTGAAATGACAGGTTCTGGGGAAATGAAAGCTCTAGGGTCACATTGTGAATTGAATGAATGTCACACAATCTGCATTTGGTCTCCCCAGTGCAGGGAAGCAGCATATATGTTTATACTCATCTGAAAGCAACATTTTTATTTATACTCAGCTGAAAGCAGCATATATGTTTATTCTCAGCTGAAAGGAGTATAAGTAAATCACAGATCTGGAAATGGAATTTGGTGCTTTGGACTGTGGCTAAGAAGGTCATAAAAAGGCAGCTGTTGCATTTTCTGAGCATTCACTTATTGAGTAGATGAGTGATGCAGATTGGGGTGAGAATCCTCAATTGGGGAACTAGGAAGTGGCATTATCAAAGTAGATGTAATGGAAGATCTGGGAAAATGGAATGAAGTTCTTATCGGATGGCTGTGGACAAAATATAGTCAAGTAGTTATGGAAGTCACAGGAATGGGACATTCAACCTTTTGTGCTTTCTCCAGCTTTCAATGAAATAATGGCTGATCTCTATTTCAACTGCACTATCCTTACATCCCTTGATGTTTTTTTAACATATAGAAATCTTCAAGCTCAGTTTTAAACATGCTCAACAACTAAGCCTTTACGGCCCTCTGTAGGAAAGAATCCCACCATCCACTGAAGAGGAAATTCCTAATGGCCTGTCATTCATTCTAAGATTGTGTCTTCTAGATCAAAATCCACTTCCAAGGAGAAAAAACCCTTTCTAAACTGCTGTGGCGACCCCTGTAAGAATGGGTATGTTTGAATGAGGTCACCTCTAATTCTTCTAAACTCCATCAGCCCAGTCTATTTAATCTTTCCTCAAATGACAATGCCTCCAACTCAGGAATTTGTTACACTGCTTTCCCGAGGTAAGGAGACCAAAACAGCACAAAATACACAATGTGATCTCACTAGGAACAGGAATAAAGATAGGATCAGGAGTGTCAAAGCCTGCTCCGCTATTTATTATGATCATGGCTAATCAACCCCTTAAAGGCCAATATGCTGTTTGACTTTTTAATCTCCTTGATATGACTGCATGTTAATCCAGGAATAAGGACATCCAAAACTTCAACACTACCCCTCACCATTTAAGAAATACTCTGTATTCCTATTTTTCCGATCAAAGTGGATATTCCTCCACATTATGTTCCAGCTGCCACCCTTCTGTTCACTCACTTATCCTCATCATATCACTTTGAAGCAACTGTGCACCTCCCTCATATTTCCCACTCCCAACTCGTCTGTTCTTCTGCAAACTTGGAAATACTACATTTAATCCCCACATTCAAATGATTGATAACTGGTGCTCAAGCACTGACCCTGATGATACCCTACCAGTCGGAGCTTGCCAATCTAAAAAGACCTATCTGTCTCTTCTCTCCATTTTCTGTCCACTAATGAGTTCTCAATCCATGCCAACATATTCTATAATCCCATGTAATTCAGTTTTGTTCTTCTTGTATAGGATTCTTTCAATGCCAGGGTTAGAGGATTTGAGCTACAGGGAGAGGCTGTTTTCCTAGAGGGCATAGGTTTAGGGTGAGAGGGGAAAGATATAAAAGGGCAACTTTTTCACACAGTGGATGGAGCATGTATGGAATGAGCTGCCAGAGGAAGTGGTGGAGGCTGGTACCATTACAACATTTAAAAGGCATCTAGATGGGTATATGGATAGGAAGGGTTTGGAGGGATATGGGTCAAGTGCTTGCAAATAGGACTAGATTAATTTAGGCTATCTGGTCGGCATGAACGAGTTGGACGGGAGGGTCTGTTTCCATGCTGTACATCTCTATGACTCTCTGACTTTAAAAGCTTCCTGAAAATTTGAAAAGATCACATCCACTATATCATACCTCTTTACCAATTCGGATGGTTAAATCTTTTAAAAGAACTCCAACAAGATTGTCAAACATGATGCCACTTTCATAAATCCATGCTGGCTCTGCCCAATCTTACTGCTATTTTCAAATTGTTCTGTTATTGAGTCCTTTATTACAAATTCCAACATTTTCCTGATTACTAATATTAGGCTATTAGGTCTGTGGTTTCTTTTCCCACATCTTTCTTAAATGGTGGAGTAATATTGCCATCTTCCAATCTTCAAAGACCATTTCAGAGTTTGTAGAAATTTGAATAATGATCTCCAATGTATTTACTATCACTACAACCATCTCTTTCAGAAGTCTATAGATCATCAGTTCAAGGGGATTTACTCACATTGAGTCCGATTAATTAGATTAGATCAGATTACTTACAGTGTGGAAACAGGCCCTTCGGCCCAACAAGTCCATACCAACCCTCCAAAGAGCAACCCACCCAGACCCATTCTCCTACATTTACTCTTTCACCTAACACTATGGGCAATTTGGCACAGCTAATTCACCTAACCTGCACATTTTTTTGGACTGTGGAAGGAAACCGGAGCACCCGGAGGAAACCCATGCAGACACGGGGAGAATGTGCAAACTCCACACACAGTTGCCTGAGGTGGGAATTTAACCTGGATCCCTGGCGCTGTGAGGCAGCAGTACTAACCACTGTGCCCCCACCCATGAATTACACTGGCACTTTCAAAAACTATTATTAATATCTTGCTGCTCTTCATTTAGAATTAGTCCCTAGAATTGCCATTATTTCTGGGAGACACTTAGCATTTTCCACAATGAAGACGAACACTAAGCTCTTGTTTAGTTTCTCTGCTATTTCCTTATTGTCCAATATTATTTATTTCTTGACTGCTTGTAATGGACTAACATTCAATTTGGCTGATCTTTTATATGACTTCTTAGTTTACTTTTCTTAGTTTATTCTGTTATCCACTTCCCTTGCTGGGTTTGTGTATCCTAAAGGAATGCATAAACCTTGCGCTAAACTAGAGGGTCAGTGGGCTTGAGTCAGCATTGTAGCTGACGGAGCACATGACCACATCCGCTCTGTGTCCTGGGCTGTACATCCCATCTAAGACTATCATATACAGGACAATCAAAAGAGTTTGCAAATGACAGAAATGTTTTGTATATTATGCATAAATAATAATTTGAAAATAATGCATATTTGAAGAAAATTATATGCATAATATAAAGATATTATGCAACAATGAATAGGAATTAAATCCAATGAAGGGGGCAATCTTATCAGGAACACAACAGGAAGGCCTCAGCAAAGAGGGAGGGAGCAGTGATTGACAGGCTGCTGTTGGGGTGCTAAAGGTGGGAAGGTCCCTTTGGGACGTGCCTTGTTTGGGTTTTGTATAGAGTGGGGTGACTATTCCAGGCCTGCAGATCAAAGCCTCCCTGTACACGGCTGATGCCCCAGTTTTCTGCTCAGATCCACTGTCACTCCGGAGACTCATGAGCATCTGCGACTAGTTTAAACTGGTCTCAGGAGCCAAGGGAAATCGAGGCAAGAGTGAGGCCATGTTCTTTGGGAGGTGGGCCAGCTGATACTTTATCCCCTTCACTGTCAGGACAGATTACCTGAAGGTGCTGGGAATTAGGTTCGGAGGGGCTGGGGTATATGCAAAAACTTGGGAGGAGCTTATCGCTAAGGTGAGGCAGATACTGGGCTTTTGGAATCACCTGTCCTTCTCCACTGCATGTAAAAACCTGGCCATCAGGTGTGAGGTACTCTCTCTGTTGTACGTGGTGCAGGACTGGCCCATTCCTAGAACCTATGCCATTGTAGTCACCGGAGCCGTCTTCCATTTCATTTAGAGGTCTAAGGTGGACCATGTCCACAGAACTCCACGTACAAAGCTCTGGATACGTGGGGGAAGGAATGTCCCCAATGTCGCCCTCATCCTGATGGTCACCTTTGTGTGTTGCTGCATTACACTGTGCATAGACCCTCGGTATGCAAACCCTAAGAGTCACTACATACAAAGAACAAAGAAAATTTACAGCCCAGGAACAGGCCCTTCGGCCCTCCAAGCCTAAGCCGATCCAAATCTACTGTCTAAACCTGTTGCTCAATTACTAAGCATGTGTATCCCTCTGCTCTCCACCTACTCATGCATCTGTCCAGACGCATCTTAAATGAATCTACCATGCCTGCCTCTACCACCTCTGCTGGCAACACCAACCTCTGTGTGAAGTACTTGCCGCGTGTATCCCCTTAAACTTTTCAACTCTCACCTTGAAAGCGTGACCTCTCATTACTGAATCCTTCACCCTAGGAAAAATGCTTATCTATATCCACCCTGTCTATACCCTTCATGATTTTGTAAACCTCAATCAGGTCCCCCACAATCTCCTTTTTTCTAATGAAAACAAACCTAACCTACTCAACCTCTCTTCATAGCTAGCACCTTCCATACCAGGCAACATCCTCGTAAACCTTCTCTGCACCCTCTCCAAAGCATTCACATCCTTTTGGTAATGTGGCGACCAGAACTGTACACAGTATTCTAAATGCGGCCGATCAACATCGGGTACAATTTTAACATGACCTGCCAGTTCTTATATTCAATACCCTGTCCGATGAAGGCAAACATACTATATATCTTCTTTACCACTCTATCCACCTGTGCAGCAACCTTTCAGGGTACAATGGACCTGAACTCCCAGATCTCTCTGCTCATCAACTTTTCCTAAGACTCTTCTGTTTACTGTATAATTCGCTCTAGAATTAGACTTCCCTAAATGCATCACCTCACATTTGCCTGCATTGAACTCCATCTGCCACTTCTCCGCCCAACTCTCCAGTCTATCTATGTTCTCCTGGATTTTTTGACAGTCCCCTATGCCTTCTGTTACTCCACCAATCTTCATGTCATCTGTAAACTTGCTGATCAGACCAACAGTGCCCTCTTCCAGATCATTTATGTATATCACAAACAACAGTGGCCCCAACACTGACCCCTGTGGAACACCACTGGTCACCTTTCTCCATTTTGAGAAACTCCCTTCAACTACTACTCTCTGTCTCCTGTTGCTCAACCAGTTCTTTATCCACCTAGCTAGAACACCCTGCACACCATATGACTTCACTTTCTCTATTAGTTTACCTTGGGGAACCTTATCAAACGCCTTACTAAAGTCAATGTATATGATATCTACAGCCCTTCCTTCATCTATCAACTTGGTCACTTCCTTAAAGAACTCTATTAAGTTGGTAAGGCACAATCTCCCCCGCACAAAACCATGTTGCCTATCACTGATAAGCCCAATCTTATCCAAATATAAATAGATTTTATCCCTCAGCACTTTCTCCAGCAACTTTCCCACCACTGATGTCAGGCTCACTGGTCTGTAGTTACCTGGAATATCCCTACTACCTTTCTTGTACAGGGGGACAACATGAGCAACCTCCAGTCCTCCAGCATTTCACCCATGTTTAAGAATTCTACATTGATATCTGTCAGGGCCCCAGCTATTTCCTCTCTCGCCTCTCTCAGCAACTTGGGATAGATCCAATCTGGTCCTGGGGATTTGTCCACTTTAATAACTTCTAGCCTACCCAACATATCTTCCTTACTTATATGTACTGAGATTCTATCTGTCTCCGGTATTGTGAAGGATGGGACTGGCCTTGTTGCTGCAGAATGCTCCAAGTTGTTGGATTGTTCCACATCATGGAGAAACTTGCAAAGAAAAACACTTTGACCACAAGTCCATCAGACAGTGATCAGCACATAGTGTTCTCAAGACTGCAGGAAAAGGAAAAGGTAGATCCTATCGAGTTGTTCCCTGAGCAGAACTGTCAAAGGCTTTTGGCAGAAGGCATCATCACAGAACTTTCCAACAATCACCAAGGCATCACTTGGCTCATGGTGAGAAGTGCACTAGCTGTGAGATCCTTCATGCATGGCTGGACTCTCTGTGCCACTACACACTGCCCTTGAAGTGGCTGCAGGGAGTGGGGGAGGGGTTACAGACTGTCATACATCTCCCTCTGGAATGTACCTTTGCAAAGGAAGTCTGGAGAAAGATGCAGTGGTTTTAGTCTAGTTTCAATGAGTGTAGCTCCATGATGCAGGATTCTGTGCTATATGATCTGTTCCCCAGGATACACACCAAGACAAACATCAATGGTGCCTGGAGGACCATTAAGTCAGTGAAAGGTGTTCTTTAGTCTACCCAAAGCTTGTTGATCTTCTAGAACAAGGAGTTGATCCTGACTGAATGTAGCAGACTAGCACATTCCAAGGTGGGGGATTATGTGCTGAGAGATGCACTAAAGCTTGGGGCCACTGCGTCTAAGGCACTGTGGGGAAAGACCACCCTCTAAGGTTTTTCTGCCAAAGTTACACGGGGTCCCTTCAGTTATTGGACTCCCCCCCCGCTTCAAATATATGTAAATAAAGTCGGGTACAAATCAGAAATGCCTTCAGTTTGGTTGATGAATAGAGTCAAACTCCAGTGTTTGTTTGTTTCTTCATATGCTACCGTACAGAACTGAACAGCTTTAGTGACTATGTATGTATACTGTACAAATAAATTATGAATAAAGTATATTTTTTTAAATAAACAAAATGGGTACAAGGTGCTCATGCAGAATGTAACCCTTTGCCTTATTGACCTGAGAGCTTGGCCTCCAGTGTACACCTATCAGCCTTACCACAAGGTGTGGCCCATTCCCCACTACTGGTAAAGTATCAGCAATGGGAGGGAGTAATCACTAATTTGCTATTAATGAGCAACGTTGCGCCTCAATTGGCCCAAGGGGGCATGGACTCACCAGCACCTCTCCCACCACTGCTGGGTTGCGTAAATATTAAGAACAGTGCACCTGCCATCCCTGCTGATTTTACAATGTGCCACCTCCCAACCCACTACTCAAGGATATAAAGGTATTGTAATTAGGAGCAGGACGATACCATTCAGCCCCTCAAGGCTGTTCTGCCATTCAATAAAATAATGGCTGAACCGATTATAACCTCAAATCCATATTTTTGAATATCCCAGATAACTTTTCACCCTCTTGCTTAATAACAATCTATCCACCTCCACCTTAAAAATATTCAAGGACTCTGCTTCCCTTTTCAGGAACAGTGTTCCAAAGCCTTGCGACACTCAGAAAATGTTTTGCAGCATTTTGTTTTCAAAGGGTAATCTCTGAGTGATTCTTATACAGTGACTCTGTGTTTCAGATGCTCCTGTAACACGGGACTGTTAAACTCTGATCATTTTGTAACATAGATAAACGTTACTAAAATCAAATTTATACACTTGTGCTTAACATTTTGATAAGTTTTAACAACCTTTACTGTATCTTTGCCAGAAGTGAAAAAGCTATCGAGCCGACACTTAGTTTTGCTCCTTAACCCTGTAGGTCACATTTGTTTTCCCTATGTGATATGGATTGCTGTCTCTACTCCCCTTTCAGGCACTGAGTTCCAGACCATCATCACTCACTGGGTGAAAAAGATCTCAGCTATCCTCTAAGCTTTATACTAATTATTTTAAATTTGCGCTTGCTCACCTTTCTGCTAATGGAATATCTTCTTCATTCCCACTCTCTATAGACTCATCGTGATTTTACACACATCAATTAAATATTTCTCAACTTCCTTATTCCAAAGAAAATAATCCTAGCCGATCGAATCCTCATAACTAAAATCTTCTATAGCTGGCAACAGCACTGTATATCTTCTCTGTACACTTGTTAGTGTAATTAGATTCAACCTGTCAGATGTACACAGTACTCTGGCATAAGTACAGAAAGTGCTGGAGAGTCAATGTGAAGAATCATTGAATCATCAATTCTGTTTCTGTCACAACAGATGCTGCCAGATCTGCTGAGTTTCTCCAGCACTTGCTGTTTTAACTTTAGATCTCCACCATCCACTTATCCTTCTAGTGTTTTAGGTAGTTCCAGCATTACATCTCTGCTCTTACATCCAATGCCTTGATTAATAAAGAAAAATATAAATTTCCAAAATCCCATATTTCCACTTTTCAGCAGGCTTAAAGCTAGAACATTCTAGCTTTTAAGTACCATCTCATTGGACTACAGCTTTCTGCTGTGGGATTGCAAGATTACCCGTAAAATTTCATTGGACTTTAGCTTGGCTTCCGAATAACCAAACAACTCTGTTCTATTAAGGATACCATGGATCACTAGACAAGACACATAATTCAGTACTGTTTTTCTTGCTTACTTTTCAATTCTTCACCCTAATCAGAAAGGAGAAAACTGAATGATTGTAAGCAAATCAATTTCAAAATGAGACACTCCTCAAACCTCCTTTTTGGTGTCAATACTCTCTTCAAGCTCAGAATTACTCCGTCATCATTGGGTTGAATCACCTGTTGTTAAATGGTCAGAATTAGGCTATAGTTTTAATTCCAGACTTTTATTGAACTCAATGTGCCATGGTGAAATTCAAACCCACAAATTTTACAAATTTGGAATTCACAGAAATCCAAATTCAAATTCCTGCCTGATGTGTGCTCCCATTTGGTGAAAATTCTAAAATATACCCCTACCTACTTTCCCAGCAGTTAGAATTAGCTAATTTGTGTTTACTTCTGTGTTTTTTATGTGTCAAAATATGTACCCAATAACCAGACCCAGTTCTTCTTGGTTTCTGTTTGACCTCTGATTAAGATGTAAAGCATGTACCTTTAGATCGTTGAATTTCTCGGTAGGACCTTACCATATTACCTAAAAGGTTTTAAGCAGAGATCTGTTTGAATTCTTTTTTAAGATAGCACATGTTTTTATGAGTCATCCATTATTAAGGACAAAACAAATATCTTGTGGAATTCCCCAATGCCTAGAGCATGTTAATTAGCTTGACCTGCTCCAGCAAAGCCCAACAAATTAATGTTACACCAATATTCCTCAACGGAAACAGGTATTTTTGTAATTGAGCATTTTTTGATAGTATTTTCTTTACTCAAGTATCCATACTGAACTGTACCTATTTGTATGAAAGATCAGTTCCCACAATTGGGGAAAAAAGAACGAGCAATATGATTGACACAGGTGAAGTATGAGGGGAATGGGATAAATCTTAGCAAAGTACAAATTATTACAAATTTTATCCATTTACTTGTTTATCTGAAATAAACAAATGTACTTTGTGATATCTGCATAAAGTAAATAATCAAAATGTCAGAATTATAGAGATAACTCTGAGATGGTTAGGAAAACAAACAGAACAGTATCAGAGCAGTCGTCTAACAATTAGAACAAAATCAAAAGTGCAACATTTTAAGCAACTTCAGCAAATTCCCATCAGATCTGACTAACCTTAGCAAGGTCCACCAAAGTATTTGCCTGATCATTTAATTTTCTTTGTTCCATTTTTACACTTCGTAACCTGGGTGCAACATTCATTTTAGTTGGTCAGTTTCATTTCATCTTTCAATGTTATCTTCAAAAAAGAACATGCAGTAAAATTCACCAGAGCAAACAACCTTCATGAAAAATGAATTTCTTACTTTTAACACGTCAAAACCACTCATTTGTCTGCGAAATGAGAAGCATGCTTCCTCAACATGGAAAAAAGAACATTGGCAGCAGAGAGAAATGTATGCATTTTACATTATATTAGCTACAGTTAAAGATGAAATAAAGTAACAATAAAAACAACTTTACAAATGTTATACCAAAGCTTAGGCATTTGTTAAAAGCCTAAGTATCATGACCAAAAGACATAGGATGGAAGAAGATTGATCTCAGACTATCCCCAAACCTCTGCAGGTTTTCCTTCGGAGCCCAGTGCCCATTTCTTGAAACAGTGCATTTAACTGGAATCCCAGGGATATCCAAACTATTGTTTGTTATATCATAGAATATTTTTAGAAGGATATGTGCATGCATAGAATAAATTTGGATTAATAATACTTTTGCAATGTGCTTTAAAAAGCTGAAGAACCACTGTACAAGGAAAAAAAAAATTTCTTACTTTAAACCATGCATTCTGAACTCAGCCCATTTATCCATGAACAACTACTTCACTATATCTACCCTAACTCAGATTCCGAAGATGCCCATTATGTAATTCTAACACGATTAGTTACTTTTCACGTTTTCCCTCTAGACACTGGAAATGAGTTGCCAATCTGAACTCTGAAAATTGGGTTAGTAATACCCGAACCCCCTTCATTTAGGAGTTCAAACTGATGCTTGTAATTAATATATAATTAAATTAACTTATATTTCCAAGACTAACATTTCTTTTGATGATTGATAAAATTCATGATTAAATTCACTGCTATGAACCTCAGGATCATGAATCTACACATTCGAATTCTATGTCAAAAGTTTGTTGCTTCTTCCCATTTAAATGATTTTATTAAATGACCAGGTGGAATTCAAGGCTTAATGTTTGACATAAGAGATTGCCAGTGGAAATCAGGGAATAGAACAAAGAAATATAACATTTATTGAATTGCGTAGCCCTGATCATAAGTCCTTTACAACAATAATTTTATTTCTATTAGTTGTTTGAATTATTAATAGAAGTTTATTGAATTAAATTTTCCCTTCTGCCAGAACATAGTGACTTAACCCAGCAGTTGGCCAAATCGAATCCAGATGCAGTAATTTCTAATACATTCATTTGAGAACCCCTTTGTGTGGACATATGAAGTATTCCTATGTCTATGTGGCCTGATACTAGTCCTGTAAAAGTTTGAAATGGATTTGATTAAGGGAAACTTGTATCCAATGTTACTCAGTGATAAGTGAAATTCCTATTAAAAAGGAAATATTTTAAACTTCTTGCAGCTAAAGAGAGTGATAATGTTTTGAAATTATTTTTCATTAACCTGTCGAACCATGTTATGATACATCTCTGGGTAGGTGGGACTCGGACCCAAAATATAAAAGCAGACGTAATGACACTTTCTTTGTTTCACAAAAGCCCTCAATAACTTGATTCAGAGCAGCAACATCTTCACTTAAATTAATTAAGTGCAACACACACATCAGTCTACTTCTAAACATTTATAATTGGATTAATGTGATCCAATGCAACTTATGATATTAGTTTTGCCAATGTAGCAAAATGCTGAACACATTTCTTCTGTTGAATATTTCTTGGAATCCATAATTAGAAAGTGTTTATTAATTACTGTATTGTTTTGGAACACAAGGTGTTTAATCATCTTTAACACTATTTTTATACATTAAGACAGTTATTGCAGGAAACTAGATTACAACTGAATTATTTTAGCTTCAAAATAAGTTATAATCTCATATCTGAAATTTTATAATTATTTCAATCAATGTGCTCTGATAATTGTTTGCCAAATTATATATTTTCTCATGTTTTTGAGTGTCATACCACACTTTTGACAGTAAATTTAATTTGTTTTACGAGACCAGAAATAATCAAGCCATAAGACCTTTACCTTAAAGAATTAGGGGTTAGGTATTTAAGCCTTGATGGGACTGGGATCAGAGCTGAATGAGAGATAAAAATAGCGATGTTGCCAATGTGCTTGTTCCCTGGTTCCATCCCACCTTTGAGTCATTGGGAATGAGGCAGGAATGGGTGTGGCAGCACTACTTTTCTGTACTTGTAAGGTAGACAATTGAAGTTGTTAACAGCTTCTTAAGGCCAATTAAATGCAGCAAATAGGATTTTCCAGTTGGCCTCCTAGTCCCCACAGGTGGGAGCCCAGGGGCTTCCCCTGCCTGTCTGGGTGCTTCAGGCTCTCATACAGAAGGGCTCCCCTCACTCATGTTTCACCACTCCATTCCCAACCAGAGGAGTCACACTGCAAACGTTACGTGGTTATTTTGAATAAAACATCGGAGTGAGGGTGCCTCCATTTTCAAGCATTCTCTTTCTTATTCATCTTGATGGTTGCTTTTCAGAAGCCCATTGGTAAAATTTTGTGCTAAGTATCTCCTCAAAACATATTCATTCTTCAAGTTAAGATCAAAACTTTTGCTTTGTCTCCATTTTTTTACAGATTCATATGCCTTGAAATAATTGGAGTAATAATAATTGAGGTTTCTAATTATGGGCAGATTGGAGAGGCTCCGCATGGGTCTGCTCCTGGGCCTAGCCAGGCTGGCGAGAAACAGATCCAGGCATCGGGCTGAGGAGGGGCCATTTATAGCGATTGTCTATCCCTCTCCTGCAGCTACATTCACGCCCAGGTTGCTTGGAGAAGAAGCACACCGTATCCATCAAAGCTTTCAATGCCTTTAGAGAGAGGTGAGCACTACAGCGCGGGGGGTATAGTGCTTATCTCCCCTTCCAATTCCATTTTGATTTAGCCACCTCCCTCTTTCTCCACCTGGCCCTCACCTTTGATGGTTTCTTTTCCCTTAATGGGTTTTACACACAAATTATTCAAGTGTAAACATGAGTGATTTGCTGGTTAATAGATGAAAAAAATACCACGGGTGACTTGTTGAAGGGGAAAAAGAGTTGTTCAGTTGTGCATCAAAAGACTTTTGGATATAAAAGGAAGAAAAGGTGCTCTTGTAATAGATTACTGAAATGTTGATGTACATGTAGTGCAGGTACACGCAAGACCTTGGCCCAGTGATGAAGAATAGCCAGCATTATCTGTCAGGCCAGTATGTAACTCAGAGAGGAATTTGCACATGCTGGTACTCACCAGCCTCTATTGTCCTTGTCCTTCTAGACAAAGAACAAAGAACAGTACAGCACAGGAACATGCCCTTCAGCCCACCAAGCCTGTGCTGACATGTGATGCCTTTCTAAACTAAAAGCCTTTTGCCTCTACATGGTCTGTACCCCTCTATTGCTACCTATTCATGGGTCTATCAAGATGCCTCTTAAACATTTCTGATGTATCTGCTTCCACCACCTCTTCTGGCAGTGCATTCCAGGCACTTACCACTCTCTGTGTAAAGAAAAGTGCCTCTCACATCTCCTTTAAATTTTCTCCCTTTTACTTTAAACATAGGATTCTGGGTAATCCAACATGGAGGACAGAAAAAATTTCTGGCTGCAACAGCTGCTCCTTTATTGAAGTATTTTAGGTGTTGGAGATGATTTCCTTGAATTCCAGGAGCAGCAATTACTGTTTTATACGCAGTTGCATTGTTTTGCAACTTTGGAAAAAAAAGTCAAAACAACAGCAGTTATAAAAGGAGAAGAACAAACAAAGGCAGCACATGGTCAGTCAGTGCAGGAGAGAGAGAGAAAGAAACTGACACAGCAGTGAACCTGCCTAGTTACTACCTTTGCTGTTTGAATTCATGTATCGCTGGACATCGGAGTGCATCTGGGAAAATTAACAAACAGTGAAATTCACAACTGATCTTCGTGGAACTGTTTGGGTGAAGTTCACAGCACAGAAGCAGGTAAGTGTATTGTTTTTAAGTGGGACCTGCAGAAAGTCTGCAGTAGTGAGTAGAGTGGGTTCTTTCTTGATTATATGCTTTTTGAGATATGTCTCTTGATTAAACTTTAAATAGAAGCCGTAACTATTAATTTAACCTGGGGCAATGTTTTGTAGAGGAATAAGACAGTGTTATTTTCTGGGTCTGTAGTAGAGTGATATGCATTTCTTGTCAGATGTGGGAGTTTAAAGCGAGTTTAAGGGTTACTGCAGATTATATCTGCAATAAATGCTGTTGGTTGCAAATCTTATCAGATAAAATGGATCGGTTAGAGAGACAGTTAGAAGCAATGAGGAATTTGTAACAGCAATAATATGTGATGGATGGCAGTTATAGGAAGGGGGGGGAAGTCTCAGACACAGCCACATAGATGGGTTAACTCCAGGAAAGGTAAGAGAGGTAGGCAGCTAGTGCAGGAGCCTTCTGTGGCTATACCCATTTCAAGCAAGTATGCTGTGTTGGAAAATGTATGGGGTGATGAATTCTCAGGAGAACGTAGCATGAACAGCCAAGTTTCTGGTATCGAGACTGGATCTAATGCAATGAGGGGTATGTGGGGTTCCAAGACATCAATTGTGTGAGGGGACTCTCTAGTCCGAGGTACAGACAGACGTTTCTGTTGTCAGCAGCGAAAAAGCAGAATGGTGTATTGCTTCCCTGGTGGTAGGCTCTAGGATGTCTCAGAGAGGATGCAGAATGCTCTCAAGGGGAAGATGGGCAAGCAAGAGGTCATTGTCCACACTGGAGCCAATGACATAGGAAGGGAAAAGCTTGAGATTCTGAAGGGAGATTACAGAGAGTTAGGCAGGAATTTAAAAAGGAGGTCCTCAAGGGTAGTCATATCTGGATTACTCCCAGTGCTACGAGCTAGTGAGGGCAGGAATAGGAGGATAGAGCAGATGAATGCATGGCTGAGGAGCTGGTGTATGGGAGAAGGATTCACTTTTTTGGACCAGTGGTATCTCTTTTGGGGGAGAAGTGACCTGTACAAGAAGGACAGATTGCACCTAAATTGGAAGGGGACTAATATACTGGCAAGAAGATTTTCTAGAACTGCTTGGGAGGATTTAAACTAGTAAGGTGGGGGAGTAGGACCCAGGGAGATAGTGAGGGAAGAGATCAATCTGAGACTGGTACAGTTGAGAACAGAAGTGAGTCAAACAGTCAGAGCAGGCAGGGACAAGGTAGGACTAATAAATTAAACTGCATTGATTTCAATGCAAGGGCCTAACAGGGAAGGCAGATGAACTCAGGGTATGGTTAGGAACATGGGACTGGGATATCATAGCAATTACAGAAACATGGCTCAGGGATGGGCAGGACTTGCAGCTTAATGTTCCAGGATACAAATGCTACAGCAAGGATAGAAAGGGAGGCAAGAGAGGAGGGGGCGTGGCATTTTTGATAAGGGATAGCATTACAGCTGTGCTGAGGAAGGATATTCCTAGAAATACATCCAGGGAAGTTATTTGGGTGGAACTGAGAAATAAAAAAGGGATGATCACCTTATTGGGATTGTATTATAGACCCTCTAATAGTCAGAGGGAAATTAAGAAACAAACTTGTAAGGAGATCTCAGCTATCTGCAAGAATAATGTGGTTATGGTAGGGGATTTTAACTTTCCAAACATTGACTGGGACTGCCATAGTGTTAAAGGTTTAGATGGAGAGGAATTTCTTAAGTGCGAACAAGACAATTTTCTGATTCAGTATGTGGATGTACCTACTAGAGAAGGTGCAAAACTTGGTAGGTATAGGGAATGCTGGATGACTAAAGAAATTGAGGGTTTGGTGAAGAAAAAGAAGGAAGCATATGTAAGGCATAGACAGGATAGATCGAGTGAATCCTTAGAAGAGTATAAAGGCAGTAGGAGTATACTTAAGAGGGAAATCAGGAGAGCAAAAGGGGGACATGAAATAGCTTTGGCAAATACAGTTAAGGAGAATCCAAAGGGTTTTTACAAATACATTAAGGACAAAAGGATAACTAGGGAGAGTATAGGGCACCTCAAAGATCAGCAAGGTGGCCTTTGTGTGGAGCTGCAGAAAATGGAAGAGATACTAAATGAGTATTTTGCATCAGTATTTACTGTGGAAAAGGATATGGAAGATATACACTGTAGGGAAATAGATGGTGACATCTTGAAAAATGTCCAGATTTCAGAGGAGGAAGTGCTGGATGTCTTGAAAAGCATAAAGGTGGATAAATCCCCAGGACCTGATCGGGTGTACCAGAGAACTCTGTGGGAAGCTAGAGAAGTGATTGCTGGGCCTCTTGCTGAGATATTTGTATCATCGATAGTCGCAGGTGAGGTGCTGGAAGACTGGAGGTTGGCAAACGTGGTGCCACTGTTTAAGAAGGGCGGTAAGGACAAGCCTGGGAACCATAGACCAGTGAGCCTGACATCGGTGGTGGGCAAGTTGTTGGAGGGAATCCTGAGGGACAGGATGTACATGTGTTTGGAAAGGCAAAGACTGATTAGGGATAGTCAACATGGCTTTGTTTGTAGGAACTCATGTCTCACAAACTTGATTGAGCTTTTTGAAGAAGTAACAAAGAAGATTGATGAAGGCAGAGCAGTAGATGTGATCCAAATGGACTTCAGTAAGGCATTCGACAAGGTTTCCCATGGGAGACTGGTTAGCAAGGTTAGATCTCATGGAATACAAGGAGAACTAGCCATTTGGGTACAGTACTAGCTCAAAGGTAGAAGACAGAGGGTGGTGGTGGAGGGTTGTTTTTCAGACTGGAGGCCTGTGACCAGTAGAGTGCCACAAGAATCTCTGCTGGGTCCTCTACTTTTCATCATTTACATAAATGATTTGGATGCGAGCATAAGAGATACAGTTAGTAAGTTTGCAGATGACACCAAAATTGGAGGTGTAGTGGACAGCAAAGAAGGTTATCTCAGATTACAACAGGATCTTGATCAGATGGGCCAATGGGCTGAGAAGTGGCAGATGGAGTTTAATTCAGATAAATGCGAGGTGCTGCATTTTGGGAAAGCAAATCTTAGCAGGACTTATACACTTAATGGTAAGATCCGAGGGAGAGTTGCTGAACAAAGAGACCTTGGAGTGCAGCTTGATAGCTCCTTGAAAGTGGAGTCGCAGGTAGATAGGAGAGTGAAGAAGGCTTTTGGTATGCTTTCTTTTATTGGTCAGAGTATTGAGTACAGGAGTTGGAAGATCATGTTGTGGCTGTACAGGACATTGGTTAGGCCACTGTTGGAAGATTGCGTGCAATTCTGGTCTCCTTCCTATGAGAAAGATTTTGTAAAACTTGAAAGGGTTCAGAAAAGATTTACAAGGATGTCGGAGGCTGAGGGGTGACCTTATAGAGGTTTACACAATTATGAGGGGCAAGGATAGGATAAATAGACAAAGTATTTTCCCTGGAGTCGGGAGGTTCAGAACTAGAGGGCATAGGTTTAGGGTGAGAAGGGAAAGATATAAAAGAGACCTAAGGGGCAACATTTTTACGCAGAGGGTGGTACGTATATGGAATGAGCTGCCAGAAGAAGTGGTGGAGGCTGGTATGATTGCAACATTTAAAGGGCATTTGGATGGGTACATGAATAGGAAGGGTTTGGAGGGATATGGGCTGGGTGCTGGCAGGTGGGACTGGATTGGGTTGGGATATCTGGTCAGCATGGGCGGATTGGACTGAAGGGTCTGTTCCCATGCTGTACATCTCTATGACTCTATTATGTCCCCTACTAATTGCAATTTCTACCCTGGGGAAAAGAGATCTAAGATCACTGGTTTTAAAGATGTGTCAAAGGAGCTGTGCAGTGCATCTGTTAGATGGTAAATACTGCTGCTACTGTGCACTGGTAGTGGAGGGAGGGAATATTTAAGGTGACCGGTGGGATGTTGATCAAGTGGACAGCTCACATGTGCATAGTGTAGAAGTACCTGACTGTTGTTAAGCTGCAAGCAACCAGACAAGATGGGCTCTATGTTTTCAAAGGTGTGCAGGTTGAGAGTCAGTCTGTTCAGTAACATTAAGATCTATTGCAAAAACTTGTGACCCCGAGCAGCTGCCATCCTTGAAATGACAGATAGGCGATGGTGATGATTTCATCATACTCATTATATATGTGGCTGATCCACTTAAGTTTCTGGTAAAAAAAAGTTCGTTGTTTGCTGTTATTGGTGAGGTATTCAGCAACAGTAATGTTGATGAATGTCAAGGGTGATAGTTAGAGCTTCTTTTGCTGGGAGTGGTCACTGCTTGGCACTTGATGCAGTGCTACTGTTGTTTGCTAAGCCTGAAGGACCCAAGGTCCTTCTGCAAGCTGTTTCAATATCTGATGCGTTATGCATATTACTCAATGCTGTTCAATCATCAGTGAACATCTTCAATTCTGACCCTGCGTTGGAGGCAAGGTCATTGATAAAACTTCCAAATTTACTTGGGTGTTGGGCATAGTCCTTAGGAACTCATGCAGTGATGTCCGAGGACTTAAACAATTAATTTTCAAAAAGCAGAACCATCTTCTTTTGAGCATGGTGTAAGTTCAATCAGTGGAGAGTTTTCCCTGAATCCCAATGACTTCAGTTTTTCCAGGTTCCCAGATGCCTTACCCACTCAAATGGTGCCTTGACATCGTGGGCAGTGACACGCATCTCACCTTTGGAATTCAGCTCTGTTGTTATCTTTGTTTGGTTCAAGGCTGTTCAGATATTTGGAGCCAAGTAGTCATACTGTCATAGCGCCACACTGCATGGAAACAGACCCTTCAGGGCAACCAGTCCATACTGACCATGTTCCCACTTGCCTGCTTTTGGTTCCTATCTCTCCGAACACTTCCTGTTCACACACTTATCCAAATATCTTTTAAATGTAACTGTACCTGCATCCATCACTTCCACTTGCAGTTTATTCAGACATGAACCACACTCTGTGTAAAAGCTTTGGTCCCTAAATGTCCTTTTTAAATGTTTCTCCTCTCTCCGGAAAAAATATCCCCCACCAGTTTTGAACTCACAATCCCAGAGAAAAGACACTTGCTTCTCACCTTATCTATGCCCCTCATGATTTTATAAAACTCAGTGTAAGATGTCCCAGCCTATCCAGCCCATTTTTATAACTCAAAGTGTTCATTCCCAGCAACACCCTGGTAAATCTTTCTGAACCCTCTCCAATTTAATAATACCTTTCCTATAGCAGAATGACCAGAACTGGGCACTGTACTCCAGAAGAGACCTCACTAACATTCTGTACAACCTCAACACGACGTCCCAACTCCTCAACTCAAAATGTCTGAGCAATGAAGGCAAGTGTGCCAAACACCTTCTCAACCACCCTGTCTACGTGAAATGTAAATTTCAAGGAATTATATACCTGAACCCTTAGGTCCCTCTGTTCTGTAACACTATCCAAGGCCCTACTGTGAACTGAATAAGTCCTGTCCTTGTTTTTTTTAACCAAAATCCAATACCTCGCATTTATCCAAATTAAACTCCATCTGCCACTCCTCAGCACATTCACCCAATTACTGATCAAGATCTCTTTGTAATCTTAGAAATCCATCTTCACTGTCCACTATACCATCAATATTGGCGCCACCCGCAAACTTACTAACCATGTCTCCTCATCCAAATCGTTTATGTACGTGACAAATGAAAGTGGACCCGATACCATTCCCTGTGGAACACCACTGGTCACAAGCCTCCAGACTGAAAAACAACCCTTCACTATCACCCTCCGTCTTGACCATCAAGACAATTTTGTATCCAAGTTGCAAGCCCACCCAGAATCCCATGTGATCTAACTTTACTAATTAGTGTACCATGCGGAATCTTATCAAAGGCTTTACAAAGTCCATGAAACGTCTGTCACTTGTCCTGCTTTTTAAGTACAAGACATACCTGGGCAAATTTCCACATTGTCAGTCAATGCCAGTGTTGTCACTGTACTGGAAGAGCTTGGCTCGGGGATCGGCAAGTTCTGGAGCACAAATCTTCAGTACTATTGCCGGAATGTTATCAGGGCCCATAGACTTTGCGGTATGCAGTGTCTCCAACTGTTTCTTGATATCACGTGGAATGAATCGATTTGGCTGAAGACTGGAACCTGTAATGCTCGGGGACACTGCAGGAGGCCAAAATGGGTCATCCACTTGGCATTTATGGCTGAAGATCACAGCCAAAGCTTCAGCATTAATGTTTGCACTGATGCATTGGGCTCTTTTCACCACTGTAGTGATTGTAACAAGGTCAACCAGTTGGACCTCATAGAATATGAGTTTCCTGCTTGGGGTGTTAAACTGGTCCTATCAGGGAGACCTGGCTGACTGATACTCCTGGCAGAATCCAGCTGAACATCATTGAGAAAGTTATCAGTATCTAACTGCTACTTGATATTACTATAGATGATGCTTTCCATCACTTTGTTGATGATTGAAACTGTGGCTGCTCATTGGCTGGAATAGTTTTGTTCTGGTTTTTGGCTGGATAATTTTCTGCATTGTTGCGTGAATGTTGTCATTGTGGCCTAATGTGTACTTTTAGCACTCAACAAATGCAGTTAAATGTGACAGTAAATTCTAAAAAAAATTACTAGTTTGTTTTGACAGCACGTTCATTTGTTCTCAAGATATCTGGCAAAGCAGTTTCACAAGAAGATGTGCTGACTGCTGGAATGCAGTAATTGGATAGGTATGATGAGCCAGCACCAACAGCTGAGTACCTCATACATGTTGACAATAAACTGACACAAGTGAGCCGGGCTATCAGGAACTTGATCTACATGATCAGTCTCACTGAGCATTACCTGCAATACCAACTTTGTTTAGATTCTGTTATATAAATAACAAATTTAAAAAACTACACTGCTCCTCTCCCATCTCAGCCCCTGCCCATGCAACCTTACTTCTTTTACAGTAGGAACACCCAATGCAGAATAGGTAACTGCTTGGTGGAACATTTCCATTCCAACCATGAGTCCTACCCCAGCCTTACAGTTGACTGTCATTACGATTCTCCACCTTATCCCTGACACATTATCCTTTCAGTTCTTGACTTCTTACAGTGTTTCAGTGATGTTCAATGCAGCTTTAAGAAACAACAGCTTATCTTTTGACTGCATATTTTGCAGCTTTCTGGGTTCAACATTGAGTTAGTCAATTTTAAAACATAACCTCTGCCTCTATGTTATTTTCTCATGATTTTTTCTACATTCCTTGACATTTCGTTATGACTATCTTACTAATGACACTTCTACTAGATACAACTAGAAGGGAAGTAAAAAGTTGCCTAGGTCCTAAACTCTTCAACTAATGGAAATTATTTCTCCAAATCAAACTTATTAAATTGATTTATTCTCTTGAAACCTTTTTGATCAAATCACTTCAAACATCTGAATTTCAGGAAATACAAACCCGGTCTTAATCTGTCTTCATTGCTGACCTTTCACTATAGCTGGGTCAAAATCCTAGAACTCCCATCCTAATAGCATTGCAAGTGTGCCTATACAAAATGTTACTGTTTAAAAAGACAGTTTAATACCGATGAGTTCAACGGCAACTAGAGATGGACAATAAAGGCAATGTCCACATCCCATGAATGAATACAAAATCATGAGTGGAAGAGAGTTTGAAGAGAGGTTCATGGAGGAGACATTCTGGGTTTGTGTAGATCCGTAGCTGTGTTAGTAGTCGATACAGAAAAGATTGTTGATGAGTGAGATTTATGAGGTAATCCAACCTAGATAGAGGATAAACCAGCAAGCAGTTCTGGGAACTGCAAGTTAGGAGGAATATCTTGTTCTTGGAAGGAATGCAGTATAAATTTGTTAGAATTGTTCTAGGGCCCCAAAGTTTGTGTTTGAAGGGGAACATATAGGTGGTAGTGTTCCTATGTACCCTGTATTCCTGATGAAGGGCTTTTGCCCGAAACGTCGACTTTACTGCTCCTCGGATGCTGCCTGAACTGCTGTGCTTTTCCAGCACCATTAATCCAGAATCTGGTTTCCAGCATCTGCAGTCATTGTTTTTACCTATGTATCTGTTGCTCTTATCCTTCCAGATCATAGTGGTTTTGGGCTTGCAAGATGCCGTGTAGGGAGCTTTGGTGTATTGCTGCAGTGCATCTTGTAAATGATAAACATTGCGGCTACTGAGCATCGGTGGTGGAAGGAGTGAATGTGGAGCTAACCAAGCAGGCTGCTTTATCCTGGACTGTTTCAAGCTTCTTGAGTGTTGTTGGAGTGTTGCCATCTAGGAAAGTGGCAGGTATTCCATCTCACTTCTGACTTATGCCCTGTAGATGGTGGACAAGCTTTGGGGAGACAGGAAGTGAGTTACTCACTGTTGATTCCTAGACTCTGACCTACTGTTGCACTTCATTTATATAGCAAGTCCAGTTCAGGTTCTGGTTAGTAGTAACCCTCAGAATGTTGACAGCGGAGATTCAGTGGTGGTAATGCTTTTAATGTCAAAGAGCAACAGTTAGTTTCTCTCTTGTTGGAGATGATCATTGTTTGGTCTACCTGTTTAGACAAGCAGAAGGCTGAAAGAACACAGCAAATCAAACAGCATCAGGAGGTGGAGAAGTCGATGTTTTGCGTGTAATCCTTCTTCAGGACTGGTCTACCTGTTTGGCACAAATGTTGCTTGTGCTTGCCAGCCCAAATCTGGATATTATCCAGGTCTTGTTGTATTTGAACATGGACTGCTTCAATATTTGAGGAGACATGAATGTTGCTGAGCATTGTGGAATCATTGGTAAGCATCCCTCTTCTGACTTAGTGACAGAGGGCAGATCATTGATGAAGCTGCTGAAAATGGTTAAGTCTAGGACTCGTAATAAGTAGATTAGCCTCTCTTAGACTCAGGTAGTGAAACCATTACTCAACATTGCCAGACAATGATGGAAGCTATATTTTCAGTCTTTGTCCCATTAATAATTCCACTAGAAATCATCCATTTTGCAATGGTGATGATCTATGATTCAATAAACTGTGTTAAAGATTTATTTTTCTTCAGAAGTTTTGTTTTAATTGTTCTGAATCCACTTTCTGCTTCACTGCTTGCTTGCAGGTACTGAGGTTAATTTGTTACATGAGTGAACACATATTCCTTCATTTACGAAAACTGTTCATTTGCAAATTATGGTCCATTATCAAATATAACTACGCTAGGTAAAGCTAAATAGATTCATTTTAATGTCTCTGACACCGTGTCCACCATGAAATTGTAGAGATGACTAAATAAGTCCACTCTGAGGAAGAGTTGATAATAAGGATGGAAATTTTCCCCTTGAATTCAAATATGTCCATTCCTAACCTTTCCAAAGTCTCAATAGCAATGGTGACATTAGTAGAAGTTATTTCTGTGCCTGTTCATGGATAGTGTAGATTTGACAGTTAAATATCATTTCCTCAATCAAACAAGTAATCCCTAGTCACTTGAATGACATTTAATTATTCTGAGATTATCTTATTGGAGAATATCAACTCAGATTGTTTTATGCACTGTTAATGCTTTTTGTTAAAGACTACATAAACATCCATAATTATGAGATGTTTTCATTGCTCAAAATATTGTCTCAATTCAGAATTGTTGGGAATATACACTGTCCATCCATCCTGGCAATTTTCTCTAAATCGGAGACATTCTTCATCTCTGCTTTGAGTTCTCATTTCTCTTTTTTTCTCTCTGATGCTGGTAAACACTCGAAGATCTTGTTTCGCAACCTCATCAGACATTATTCTGGATAAGGCATCTGCCATTGTTTGATATTCCCTTGTACATTCTCCATGATTGAGTCATAATCTCATCAAATACATGGTTGAAAGCATTGAATGCAAGAGATCATCTTTGCAATTTCCTTTGTATTAATACATGATATGAAGTTTGTTACTTGGTTAACCAGTCCGAGAGATCATCGATGTTCTGCTATGTTCTTATATTGTGGAATTGCTCTGATCACCTCCATTTTCTAAGAATCAACCTTTATTCTTGTGATTTGCATTATAAAATCTCAAAATTTGTTTATAGCGAAACAAAACACATTTTGTTGAACTTTTTCATTTTGTACTCATCATGACAGTATTCAAGAATATAAATTGAAGGTGAAAACTAACATTCACACTACATGAGAGGAGGGTGTTGATTGACTCTAGTTGGTAGAGGCATTACCATTAATATGGATGTTATGCTGCAGCTCTATAGAGCCCTGGTTAGATCACACTTGGAATATTGTGTTCAGTTCTGGTTGCCTCATTATAGGATGTGGAAGTTTTAGAGAGGGTGCAGAGGATATTTACCAAGGTGCTGCCTGGACTGGAGGGCATGTCTGGAGGTTGAGAGAGCTAGGGCTTTTCTCACTGGAGCAAAGAAGAATGAGAGGTGATTTGATAGAGGTGTAAAAGATGATGAGAGGCATAGATAGAGTGGATAGCCAGAGACTTTTTCCCTGGGGCATTATTTTAAGGTGATTGAAGGAAGCTTTAGGGGAGATATCAGGGGTAGGTTCTTTACACAGAGAGTGGTGGGTGTGTGGGTTCCTCTGCCAGCAGTGGTAGTAAAGTCAGATACATTAGGGGCATTTAAGTGACTCTTGGATAGGTACATGGAAAATAACACAATGAAGGGTATGTAGGTTAGTTTGATCTTAGAATAGGATAAAAGGTCGGCACCACATCAAGGGCTGAAGGGTCTGTACTGTGCTGTATTATTCTATGTTCTATGATTGACATTTAGCAGCCAGGCATTGTTTAAATTTTAAACCAGGCAGGTTGACTCCAACTGGTTAAGGCATTGCTCAGCAAAACGTACGGGCAAATGACCACCACCTATTTTATGGAGTTGAAACAGGCACTGTGCATGTACATGTTCTTTCTGTTTGCAAAGAATAGGGTGCAGTATATTAATAGATATAGCTTTCAATACAGAGGAACGACACAGGCAGGGAGTGTCTTGTTCAGATAATCGGAAGTTCGGATAATTGAGGCTCCTTTGTACACAGATTGCCCCATACTGCGAACCCTCAACTAAGAATCCTAAATTGGCTGTCAGTGTAATTCCTCATACTTCCAGTTTTAGAATGGTAGTAGATGTTTTAAATGATCAGGTTTATTGCATTGTGCATTGATTCCCCACTGACCAGTCATTGTGCTTACATGTCATGTTCCCACTAAATTAAAAGCGTTTCAAAGGGTGGTTAGTTACTTTTACTCTTTTTGTTGAGCTTTTGATTCAGCACATTTTCTACTTACCGGCCTACAAACTGCACAAAACCCACCTGGCTACTTTTACACAGCATTGGACTCTCCATGAATTGTTCCCCAATTATCCAATGGATCTCAGGTTATCTTGCAAACTATATTGCTTTCGCAAGCATTAAATCCCCTTATTGCAAAAAAAAACAGTCAATGCCACATCTATCACCATGACAACAATGCAGTCTTATGTCAGTTTATCTTTTAGGCAACCATACCAATTTACAGATAATCTATAAAGATTATTGATAAAGGAATTGATGGATTCCCCTTCGTCTCTGCCTTCATTTGTTAAACTTAGCCTGTTCAATAATCTGGCATTTTGGACATTAAAATATGTATTGAAGACTTTAGAGATTCATCATATGAAGAAGATCCATTTTGTGGGTGTACATTAGCATTGAAAAAGAATTGGCTAACTAATAGATGATGAGTGTTTGGTTAAGGGGGGCATTTTCAGGATGGCAACCTATAACTAATGGAGTACCACAGGGATCAGATGACTGTTACCCATTACTTATTTGCAATATATATTAATGACTAGGATGAGGAAAGTGAATATACTACAACTATCACACAAGAATAGGCTGGAAGGCAACTAATGACAAATATAGGAATAATGACAGGTTAAGCTACTGAGCAAAAATTTTGCCATATGGATTGTAATGTGAGGAAAATGTGAGCTTATGGACTTTGGCAGAAAGTACAGATGAAGTCAATATTTAAATGAAAGAAGACTACAGAAAGCTCAGCACAGATGAATTTGGGGTCCTCATGCATGAATTATAAAAAACTAGCATCAAGTTCAGAAATTATAGGAACGCACATTGATTGTCGGCCTTTAGTTAAAGGAAATGGAGTATAATAATAGGATGTCTTGCTAAAACCATAGAAGGCACTTGTCAAACCACACTGTGAACAGTTTTGGTTCCTTTAACTACAGAGAGATAATCTGGCATTGGGAAATAATTCAGAGAAGGATCACTGGATTGGTTCCAGATTTAGAGGGATTTTCTTATGAGGAGAGGTTGAGTAAGTGGGGTCTGTACTCATTGAAGTTTAGAATAGTGCGAGGTGTTCTTATTGAAAAATGTAAGCTTCTTAGGGGACTTGACAGAGTAGACACAAGGATGCTGTTTCCCTTTCTGGGAGAGTCTTGGACCAGAGGGCGCAATCTCAGAATAAGGGGTTAGTCATTTGAGTCAGAAAAAAGGATTCTTTTCTCTCAGATTGTAGTGAATTGGTGGAATTCACTACCACAGAGGCCTGTAGAGGTTGGATCGTTAAATGTATTCAAGGCTGAGGTAGAGAGAGATTTTAAGCAGCCAGAGAATCAAGGGTTATGGGGAAAACACAGGAAAATGGAGTTGAAGATTATCAGATTAGCCAATGGGCTGAATGGCCTGCTTCTACGCCTATGTGTTAGGATCCCCCCTTGTCTGGTCGATACATCATCAGTGATGGCCCCGATTACATCGAGCAGTGTACTCACTTGATTGTGCTAATGTTTTAGTTCAACCCTAAAACTGGTTGATACCTGGACAAACATCCCCGACTGGTCTTGCAGTTAACCACTGGCAATCAGAAAGAGCTCTGAAATGGTAGTGATAATTCCATGGTTCCATGGACCCTGACTTTTTTTTAAAAATTATTCATGGGATGTGGGTGTAACTGGCTGAGATGAGCATTTATTGTTCAGAGGGTAGTTAAGAGTCAACCACGTTGCTGTGGGTGTGGCATCACATATAGAATTGACTTTCCCAACAATCAACAATGGCTTTATGGATATCATTAGACTCTTTAGTTCCAGATTTTGTTTCTACTGAATTTAAAGTCCATCATTTACCATAGTAGGATTTCAACCTGGGTACTTGGGTCTCTGGATTAACAGCCCCAATGATGGTACAATTAGGCTATCAAGCATTGCTGCTGTTTTGAACTCAGGTCCTGCTCCCCAGCTTGCATGATTACTTTCTGGTGAGTTGAAAATTATTTCCTTTTGATCTGCGACTGAAATATTTCTGTTGATTTCTACCTTTAGAATGTTTCCTTCAATACTTGCTGCTTTTGGCTTCTTCTTCACTAACCTTAGATTTCAGTGCTACACCTTGTTTTCTCTTCTGGTTGGGTGTTCCACATCCCACAACATTCTATAGTAGTCTATGCACATTTTAACAAGAACATTTCATTTATTGACTATCTACTTGCACAGTCATTAATTGACACAAGCTCAAAATATTTCCTCCATCTTAAGACTCTCTTTTAGTCATGTGATCTCACATCATCATTGCAACATCATCTTTTGGACTCATGCTGCTAACTCTTTACTCCACTCTTGCACAACTCTAGTTGTGGCTTTACCAGAGCTTTGTATAGATGAAGCATGACTTCTACTTCTTTGTGCTCAATATCTCTAGTTATAAGGGCCAAGTTCACCTCAAAGTCACTCAACAACATAACTTTGAAATTTTTCACCATTCTTTTCTGTATCAGAATGCTGGACCTTCCTTCCTCGTGGCACTGTGGGTCTACCTATACCAAGTAGATTGCAGTTGTTTAAAAAGACAACTCACTTCCACCTTTGTAAGGGCAAGTCTGAATGGGCAATAATGTTGGCCCCGAGTGTGATGTTCACACACCTGAGTGAATAAAAATTAATTCCAACAGACCTTTTGGGTTTTTTTTATATAGCTGTACTTGGTTCCAAAGTCTAGTTGAAACCAAACTATTTCTAGGTTTTCACTGTTGAAAAGCACCCTCGTCTAACCTTTTTGAGACCAAAGTGGATAACCTCATATTCGCCAATACTGAAATCCATTTGCAAACATTTTTTCCATTCATTTCATTGACCAATATCTCTTTGTAATTTTATGCTTCCATCTACATTGTTTTCAATACTGCCTATGTTTGGAATGCCATTGAATTTAGACGCAATGACATTCTATTCCATCATATAAGTTGTTAATGAATACAGCAAACAGTTGATGCACTAACACAAATCCCTTCAAGATATTACATGTCACATCCTATCATTTCTAAATTGCTGAAATTCACTCTTTAGTATCTTTTAAACCCACCAATTCTATAAGGACAAGGGTCCATCAACTGCAAGTTCCTCTTCAAGCCACTCACTATCCTACCTTGGAAACATATTGCCATTCCTGAAGTGTCACTGGGTTAAAATTATGGAACTCCCAAGAGTGAGCTTGTTTAAACCATCTCAAGCCAGGAAGACGGTTAAAATTTCAAACGATAAATTTAAGTTAAATACTAATTATAAACAAGGAATAGTAGATTTCGTAAACAGATTAACCCATAAGACTCACTCTCTGTTTCAGCAGCCATACTGGCATTTGCTATCCCAGGTTGACAGTAATGGTTGGTGTAATAAATCACCAATGGCAGATTGCAACCAAAGGCCAGGGAAATGATCTTCAGCATTGTAAGAAAGGGTGGGACAGCAATAACAACCAGGGTCACCTGGAATAGAGAAGAATCCTAGGCATCTTTTTTGGACCAGGGACAATGCTCCGGCTCCTCTTTGACCAGAAGGAAATGTAATTTATTTTATTGAAACTTAAGGGTTCATCTTCAGGTCACAAAGCTATTGGGTATGAGGCTTTCTTACCTCTAAAATTCTGTGCATGTCCAAATAAAACCATCAGACTATGACTTCATCACTTAGGCCCTGCTTCACTGGGGAACGTGCATTTCTCAAAGCCCAAGAGGTGCCAATAAAAACCACCATAAACAACTTTGAAATTGGAGACTAAGTTCCCAATCCAAAAATGAACCTTGACCCAAAATGTCCTCAGTATTCAGACAGGATAAAAAGTGGTCTATAATTTCATATTTCAGGGTTGAGATGCAAACAAAAATTCCGCCTCCCAAACAGACAACCCTACTTCATTCACAGCTGACAACAGTCGAAATTATCATGACATACAAAGTTCTAAGCAGAAAAAGACTCATTGCTATCCAGCCTCATTGAAATATCCTGAGAGATCAGTACTCATTCCAGCAAATTAGCAACAACTGATTCAATGAAGGTATTGGTTGTGTGGGAGCCCCAATAATCTACATACGAATTGATCAGGACAATGAAATGTTTAACCGTTTTTATACAAAGTTTCAGTCTGTAGTACACATGTTCTCAGAAGTTCACTGAAACCAATAAATTAAAATCAGTTGGATGATTCTCGGGTCCTGACAGAAAATCATTATCAAATAAACATTCTCTCTTCACCAATTTCTACATTTCATGAGATGCCACAGCACCCAAGAAAGTTACAGGCATCTCTTGATTTATACATCAATCCTTGTCACATTCAGAAATAAGCTGGAATTTTTGTTTAAAAACTGTTATAGTTCATGACGTAAAATTTATCATCTCCAAAAGCAGCAAAAGCTTCAGATGTAAGGGGCCAACTTTACAAATACCAACAATGCTGGAGTATGAGCATTGGTGAAATGAATAGATAACTGAAAAACTAGAATTCCAAGGAAAGAATGAACCAAAACACTTATTTCTCTAAACTGATTGATGAGTCAGTCTTTGGACACTTGATTGGTGCATCAAGACCATATGGACTGAATCGACTGAACAATACAAGCCCCAAGTAGGCAGGTTTGGATGTGAAGGGATGATACAAATACAATCAACCCATATTGCATTGGCTTTGTGACATGTTCCCGCCACTGTGCTCATTTCCCATAAATGGCATCCCAGTAGCTGGTCAATAGTAATGGGGAGCCATTAAGAACATTTAATGAAATCCATACAGAATTAGATCATAATTTTTATGACTGTTATCAAAGGTAATGGTTTTGGTGGGTTAACGTTCATCTACTCATGTGTAGAGAGAGGTAGTTGTCTTCTAGCTTTCAACAAGAGATATTTGTAGCAGCTCCCTAAGCTCTACAATTTATGCCAGACCAATTATGGTTGTACTTATTGCCATCATACAATAACCCTACATGTTTCCTAAGGGCAATACACTTTCTGTACTCCATGGTGACATATCCTCAGCCACCAATCACTAGAAAGGCCCAAGACAAAGCAAAGACAAAGTAGGATTGGGGGCAGTACACAACTCTCACATACTGGTAGATAGATCAAATGATACTGCCATTGCTCATAAGTGCATGTGCGCCTACTTTTGTGTCAAAAGCCTAAATATATGAGTAAAGGTGGTTTTACAGAGTAAGGACTGAACTATGAACCATGAGGCCTGTTATTATGTTGCCAGCATTAAATCTCAGTGCACAGGACTTTGCAAGCAGAAGGATGACATTACAACAACTTCATGTATATTTGCATAATTCAAATGTACTTCTCGCTATAATCAGTCACTGGCTTTTTCCTGGAAGTGTCTCCATGAAGTCACTGTAGCTCTTGTTGCTAGCCCCCAGACAGCACCAACCACTGTGGCTAATGGTCCTACCCACATGCCATGCAGGATGGACCAGCTGACAGGGTTCCTAGAAAATGCCCCAGAATCTTTTGGGATAAGGGAGGCAATTTCAGGATGGCAACCTCTAACTAGAGGAGTGCCATAGGGATCAGTGCTTGGGTGAGAATTAGTTACCATGTATATTAATGACTTGGATGAGGAAAGTGTACTACAGCTAAGCTGGAGGACAATACAAAAATAAATGGGAAGGCAAACGATGAGGATGGCATAAAGAGTCTGCAGAGGAGTATAGACATTTAAACAAGTAAGTATAAACTTAGCAGATGGAATATAATGTGGGAAAATGTAAGGTTACGCACTTTGGCAGGGGATGAATAGAGGAGATGAACATTATTGAAATAAAGACTACAAAAAGCTAAAGAACCAAGGAACTGGGGGTGTTTGTTAATGAATCACAAAAGGCTAGCATCTACGTTCAGTGGGTAATAGGAAAGGCAAATGGAACGTTGGACTATATTTCAAAATACAAAAATAGTAACGTTTTGCTATAATTCTGCAAGTCACTAATTAGAACACTACTGCAAGACTATGAAGTTTTGGACCCTTTATCTAAACAAAGGTAGACTGGTGTTGGGGGAAGTCGAGACATTTCATTAGGCTGATCTGGATATGGACATGATGTGGAGGACTGGGGTGGACAAAGTTAAAAATCACACAACACCAGTTATAGTCCAACAGGTTTATTTGGAAGTACAGACGAACCTCAAATATCTGGCATTTGATTATCCAAATTTCGGATTATCCGGCAAGATCACAAGATCCTGGATGCTTGGCTAAACTGTGTTATCTGGCATTTGATTAACCGAAAGTTCGATTATCCAAAGTTCTCCTTTCCCATGTCGTTCAGATAATTGAGGGTCCTCTGTACCAGCTAGCACTTCCAAACACACTTGGTGGGCTATAACTGGTGTTGTGTGATTTTTAACTGGATATGGACAGTCTTATGAGGAGAGGTTGAGTAGGTTGGGGCCTGTACTCATTGAAATTTAGAAGAATGACAGACCTTATTGAAATATACGAGGTTCTTTGGAAACTTGACAGTATGGATGCAGAAAGGTTGATTTCTCTTGAAGGCGACTCAATGACCAGAGGGCATAATCTCAGAATGAGGGGTCACACATTTAAGACAGAGATGAGGAGGAATTTCTTCAACCAGAGGGTAGTGAATGTGTGGAATTCTTTACCAAAGAAGACTACAGAAGCTGGGTCATTCAGTATATTCAAGGCTGAGACAAGAGCGATGTGTCTTCAGTAAGGGTGTCAAGGGTGATAAGAAAAAGCAGGAAAGAGGATTATCAAATTAGCTATGACTTTATTGAATGGTGCAGCAGACTCAATGGGCTGAATGGCCTGCTTCTGCTCCTTTGTCTTAAGATAATGGTCTTATGATCTTTAACTGTCCAGGTAGATCTGGACTGACAATATTTAACTGGGTGCACAATGGCTTTTTTAAAAAGCCGGCACAAGGGGGGTCCCAGGATATTGCGACAGTGGCAAGTACTTCAGGCTATGGCCATTTGGAGAACTGGGCTAACATTAGATTGGATGGATGCCACAAGAATACGGTGATAGGACTTGTTTGGGACAACCATGCAAGACAATTCAATAGACCTCGTGGAGAGAAACTGAGACTTAGCCAAAATGTGGGATGATTTGTACTGAATCTTCCTTTTTTAACCTAAATCTGAGTTGCATCCAGTTTTCTGGAGGATTTGTTACCATGTGGTACCATGAGTTTTCTCACTGTATTATCAAAATCACCTCTTAATTACTTACTACCCTCCCTATGTTGTCTCTCACATCTGATTTCCAACCCATTTTACCACTCACTATTCCCAACACAACTCATCACTCAGTGGTATCCCAGAATTCACCAGCATCCCTGCCAACAACTCCATCTTTAAAATATCATTGTACACCTGGATAAGCATTGCCCTGCATGGTTCCTGACATATGTCCCAGAAATAACAAATAGGGCGAAATCAGTGCCACACGTTGCAGGCATATACAAGGAGGTCCAGCTCGATGGAATGGTGCAGAGAGAAGACTTCCTCTTTCCCAGGACTAGCCATGGAGGTCATGACACCAGACCACAGCCACTTGGTCTCAGCTATCTGCAGGAATGTCCAGCACTGTAGGAAGAACTTCAATGACCTTCTCCACTCTGCCAGGGTAAGTATCATCATCTTCTTTCCAATACCTCACACTCACTCTATTTCTGTTTCGGTACCCACCTCCCACTGAGGCTCATGCTCTACCACTCTCGCTACTGCCTGCCACACCTTCCCCACTTGCTGTCACACACCTCAACCCCTGACATCACTAATCCTGCATGCCCTTGGTACTGCTTACTCACTCACTCACTCAAGACAACTGCCCACCAAACACTGCAGGTGTACCACATGCACTTTTATCTGCCTTAATACCTGTCTGTCTCATTTCAGGGAAAAAACAGTCTAAAGCAGGACAAAAAAGTCAAGGCAATCAATGATGTGTACCCCTCATTCAGATTCTTACTTCTTATGAGGAAAGGAGTCTGCCTGCGCTGAGCAGCATCTGGACAGATATCAGTGGCTGCCCTTCACTCAGTGCTGGGACCCCCTCAGTGAAAGCTATCCACCCCCAGATTTGACTGAGGCCTGCTGACAGTGATAACAAGCTTTGTGTTTGTGCTAATATGAGCCTGATATCTCTGGTTGACAGGATAATGTACAAAAGACATGCCAAGCAAGGTAGGGAGGCTGTGAGCATCCAGGATAGGCTCAGTGTGAGTGAGTACAAACAGCCCAGAGTTGCAGCCTGGTCCAATCCTTGAGCTGGGTGTTTGTGCGTCAGAGTGCATGCTGCTGGATTACAATGATAGTTGCTGCTACAGTCCAAGGTGCAGTGTTGAGGTGCAAGAGTCCTGCAATTCGGAAGTGAATGTTGGGCCCCCTGCTGAGATATTTATATATTTGATAGCCACAGGTGAGGTACCGGAAGACTGGAGGTTGGCTTATATGGTGCCACTATTTAGGAAAAGTGGTAAGGAAAAGTCACGGAACTACAGACAGGTGAGCCTGACAATGTTGGTGGGCAAGTTGTTGGAGGGAATCATGAGGGATAGGATCAACATGTACTTGGAAAGGCAAAGACTAATTAGGGATGGTCAACATGGCTTTGTGCGTGGGAAATCATGTCTGACGAACTTGATTGAGATTTTTGAAGGTGTAACAAAGAGGATTGATGAGGACAAGCAGTTGTTGTGATTTAAATGGCCTTCAGTAAGGTGTTCAACAAGGTTCCTTATGGGAGGCTGGTTAGCAAGGTTAGAGGGAGGGAACTATCTATTTAGATAAATAACTTTCTCAAAGGTAGAAGACAGAGGGTGGTGGTAGAGGTTGCTTTTCAGGTTGGAGGCCTGTGACCAGTGGTGTGCTACAAGGATTGGTGCTGAGTCCATTGCTTTTCATAATTTATATAAATGATTTGGATGTCAACCTAGGAGGTATGGTTAGTAAGTTTGTAGATGACACCAAAGTTGGAGGTATTGTGGACAGCAAGGAAGATTACCTCAGATCTAAATCAGATGGCCAATGGGCTGAGGAGTATCAGATGGAGTTTAATTTAGATACTATGAGGTGCTGCATTTTGGAAAGGCAAATCAGGACAGGACGTGTACACTTAATGGCAAAGTCCTAGGGAATGTTGCTGAACAAAAAGACCTTAGAATGCAGGTTCATAGTTCCTTGAAAGTGGAATTGAGGTAGATAGGATAATGAAGAACATTGGGTATGTTTGCCTTTACTAGTTAGTGCATTGAGTACAGGAGTTGGGAAGTTGCAGCTGTACAGGATGTGGGTTAGGCCACTTTTGGAATACTGCATTCAATTCTGGTCTCCCTGCTATAGGAAGGATGTTGTGAAACATGAAAAGGGTCAGAAAAGATTTACAAGGATGTTGCCAGAGTTGGAGGATTTGAGCTATGGGAAGAGCTGAATAGGCTGGGGCTGTTTTCCCTGAAGCATTGGAGGCTGAGAAGATACCTTGTAGTGGTTTATAAAATCATGAACGGCGTGGACAGGGTAAGTAGACAAGGTCTCTTCCCTCAGGTGGGGGAGTCCAAAACTAGAGGGCATAGGTTTAAGGTGAGATATGAAAGATTTAAAAGGGACCTAAGGGGCAACTTTTTCACACAGAGAGTGGTTCTTGTATATAATAAGCTGCCAGAGCAAGTGATGGAGACTAGTACAATTACATTTAAAGAGCATCTGGATGGGTACATGAATAGGAACGGTTTAGAGGGTGTGGGCCAAATGATGAGATTTATTCTGGATATTTGGTCAGCATGTATATCTCTGAAACTCTAAGTAATTAGAGATGTGCCATGAGGGCTGTTAGAGGCTAGGACATGTCGTGGATAAAGGGTGCTTGTGGCTTGTGCCCATGGAGAATGCCCTGAGATGTTGATGTCAATTTCTAATGTGGCAAGGTGAAGCCACTAGTTGCTGGCTTTGGTTTCGTTATCGAGCTTTTCTGGCGGTTGAATTTGTTTGGCGACTTTGGTAAAATAGGAGAATTATTGAGGTGAGTTGGGCTGTTAATTGACATCTCAGTGGTGCTGACTGAGAATCTCACCACTTCTCTTGTGGAAAACATAAAAGGTGGTATGAATGGTTCTCAGTGTTGAAATGGGCTTTGGGGTGTTTGACACCCAGTTCCACCATACATCTCACCACTGCCCACATCACTCAGACCACAAAGAGATTCCTCCCTCAGAATTTTCCTCATGTACTGTATTGTTCTATTTGAGTTTTGTCTCCATCAGAAACAGTTTGACATGGAGGTGCATGAATGGTGTGCAAGGCTGCTTTATGGATGGGTAAGGAGGCAGCCTTATGTAATTATCACACTTTTGTTTTCATATACCTGAAGAAACAAAAGTCACATTACTGATCTTTTGGTGAGTTTGACCAATTAAAACACGTGACCAAAGTCTTGAAAAGGTTGACATCCACTGAGTGGTGAGCTGTTCTGGGAATAGTGTGTCATAAGACAGAGTAGAAATTGGATGTGAGACAACTTGGGGGCACATAGATAACTAATAGATGACTTTGGAAAGATACAACAAGAGAACTGGCTAGCTTACTACAATAGCAGCATTATTCATTCTTTCAGAGCAACACAATTTCTTACACTACGGAAATGCTTTCATTGCTCATAACAGGTGACTCACTCTCATGTTTCAGAAACATTAGTGATAACAGAAACCCACTAACTAAGTAATAATTCTGCCATGGGGATGTTCAAATAATGAGTATAACCTTGCTGCTCAGGACTCTCAGATCAATCCTCTCTTCACCAAATGCAAAAAAGCAACGTGCACCCACTTCAACCGAACATGAACTTACGCAAGCCGGCAAATTCAGGTTATCTTAACTGCCCTGACAACATCCCAGCACAGGAAGACTCCACAGGAGTTGTGAGAAATGTTTATTGTCATCACAAAGCACAGATCTTTGAGAATGCCATCATATTTGGGTTTCTGTTGAGTAAAGAGCCGGAAAGATATGATGGGAGGCACAGAGACCTCAGTCCTGCCTTATTACCCAGTGTACAATTGCCCAGATTCACAAAGAACTCGGTCCTGCCTTATTACCAAGTGCATAATTTTCCAGATTCAAATCCTGGAAGTGAAAATGAACATGATTTGTAGGTCTCCAGACATATTCCCAAGTTTTTCACGCTCAGATAATACCTCACATAGAAACCAGAAGAAATTTGACCCTTTCGAGTATCAAATTATTTTACAACAGCATGTTACCCATTGAACTTGGAACATGCAGCTGCTCTTAGCAGTGACCAGTCACATGACCCCAAAAACTGCATTTTCTTGCCTTTTTGACAAGCATTGCTAAATTTTGTTTTAAATTCTATTTTAGATTATTCTTTAACATGACATGACAATGCAAAAGTTCTGGTACAACGTCATTTTGAAGATCAAGGACAATAATATAAAAGAATAGCCAAATGAAATTCTTTGCAAAATATTCAGTTTTGAATGGAGTAAGTAGAACAGATGTGTTGTCAGAAGATTGGAACTGTTCATTAATTCTTATGAGAATTTATACTTGAATATGGAAATATGCACCTATTGTGCAAGAATTCAGCAAAGTCCCTATTGCAAAAAGAAAATTATTTGGTATCTAGTTTATTCTTTCTGCAAGTCACAAAAGGAAACTCCTCAAATTTTCTAAACTCGATGCTTTTAACACTGTTGTTATTTTTCGTTTAAAAATTTTAAATCAGTTGTTTCACAGGAAAATCCAGGTCTTTTTGAATGCAATAATTCAAATTGTATCAGATAATGCTAACAAACATTATTAAATGATGATTCATTGTTTTGTAGCTGTTAGTGTAATTTATTCAATAATGCTAACATATTATTTTATCTTTTTGCAAGTTTATTTATTTTGTACAAAATATTTTTCACAGGCAATATTTTTAGCTACAAGAGCAAAATAAATGAAACAGCAATAGTATTAGCACAAAGCTGTATTTCTTTCAGCTTTTTATTATAGCCATTTTACTGCTTCTTCATTCCAACTGAATTTCACTTATCACAGATTAGATCATGATTTCTGATCAGGTTGCCATGGGAGTGGCGAAACCATTGGATTCACAATGATAAAACCTCTTTCACGCATGCATATAGATTTGAAAAGTCTTTGGAATGCAACATACACAACTTACTTTCGAGCTCTAGTTTCATTTTGTAGAAATAAAAAAGACAAACAAAAAGAAAGTAAATGTAAAATAAGACACACCAGAAAACAAAGCATAAAATAATATCAATTTAACACAGTAGTTTCATATTGGAACAGACTGGGATACAAACAAACACCTTTCATTTAATTTAACCCTTCGAAGAAAAAGGTTTTAGTGAAACAATTATGTTTCATCACACAATTCCCCTCTAAAGTAATATGATGAAATAAAGAAGTTTTTACATTTGGATCACAGTTCTAATAGTAAGATTAACATTTTACTGTGATTGGTACAGTAGTAAAATGACCAAAAGTTATAATTTTGTGTTATCTTTAGAAACTCTGCCAAAATGTTACCATGTAATTCGAAGAGTCAAACCGGCAGACTGAAATAAATCAACCCAACACAATAAACTAAAAAACAGAGTATAATTTTTTTTGACAAGCCAGCAGGAATATTGAACAGTATTAGTTACTACAGTGTTGCACAAAAAGGGACTGGATAGAAAGATTTTGAGACTTTTTTTTTAATACTGTAGGTGTAGATCTTGTTGGGGTTGTGGGGAAAAACACAGCTGAAGTCAAAGCTATGATACCCAGTTCTGACTTGTGTTCATCATTGGCATGGCTCCCCACTGGGAGTGTACAATCAGAGAATTACCCCAACATTAAATTCTGAATTATCAAATGTCCACATATGAAGAAATATCAAAAACTAAAAATACAGGAGGTAGCCCTAGCACATCAGTTAGATTTTTAGAACTCAAACATGTCAGTAACAATTATCTGATGATAAAACCTATTTTAAAAAGAACACACATTCTAAAGATTGGTGACATTAAAAATTGTCAATATTTCCAAAACCTTGACAGAAGTATAATGTGATTTAAGGCCATTTAATACTCTTGCTTCATTGTTACTAAAGTTAATTATAATAGGAATTTTATCCTGCTGTTCTACTAGCCAAAAACTTAACAAAATTAGGAGCCGTACTCACTGATGGATGGCTTGTAAGAATTTGCGTTGATGTTTCCTCACTTTTGCATGGTCTATCTTTTTAACTAATTTTGTGTTTTTATATATTAACCACGTTTCCCTGAGAACATTGGCAGCTGCATTTTTTACCTGTGCAAAAACAACTTATTGTCAATTTTCAAGCCAATTTGACACAACACGAATTTAAAATACAGAACAAGGCTAGAAAGGAAAGTGGTCAAACATTCTTTAAACAAATATTACTTTAGTTCAAACAGCATTTGAATCTATGGTTTACGACGAGATCCAACATTAAGAGGGAGAAGGAATTTTCTGATCCATTGGTAGCTCATGGGGAATCGAGAGCTTGGGTTCCCTCATGATGTGGTGGTTTAACTCCTCAGCGCACATATAGCATTAATGACAGATTCCCCTCCCAGGACAGACAGGCTTGGCTTCTGGTGAGCAATACAATTTTTGAGAAGAGGTCACAGGAGCAGGTGAGGATTGGGAGTGTCCTGATTCTAGGATGAGGACGGCATGATAGAGGTGTTACTGGTGGGCAGATTTGAGGCCCAGAAGTTGGGGCCGAATGGGCAGAAATTTTGATGGAAGCATGGGATTGAAAGGCTTATAGGGGATCATGGGAGGTGTTGAGGTGATGGCTAATGATGGTGAGGTGGTCAGTGGAGGAAGTTCAGGGCAGCTGCTGTTTGAATTGTGAGTACAACAATCAATTGTGCAGAGCAATAGCAAGCAAAAAATATGGAAGGCAAAAATTATTGCAGTCTAGCATCAAGATAATATTCTCTTCAGCACTTTTTAAGCATAATTTTACACTGCAATTCTAAAGTTGCAATCCTGCTATTTTAAATTTATTGCCTGGAATTTTAAAAGATCCTCAGCTACAGATAACTATGTACCAAATAGTAAATGCTGTAAAACATAGCTTTGCTTCAAATGGACGAGAATTTATTTTTCATCTCCACAAAAAGAATTTCTGACACATGGCACATCATCATCTTCCTCGAATATTTGTCCTTGCCTGCCAGACTACCCATATTTCATTTAAATTGAGCAAAGATTTGTAGCATGACAGAAATTGGTTCCATAATGTATTAGTGGAATTCTAATGTAGTTACTGTCAAAATAAGAACACAATTGAAGCCTAAAACATGATGCTTTCAAATTTATTTTTTCGCCATTTAAGATACTTTCTTGAATATCCGTGAAATATTCTATTAAAGAAAATACCATCTCCCTGTCCTAATTTTATTTTCATTTGAAGAAGACATACTCACTCGTTTAGACAATTGTGTGTCCATCATAAAATTATGCACATGTTTTTCTGCTTTGGTAAGTTCCAGCTTCCTAGCAACCACAGCCACTACCAGAGCAGTGCAGCCAGCTCCCTGAATATGAAAAGAATAGAAGAAATATTAATATTTTGCAACACCATGTTGGTTGAAAACTTCAATATTTGCATGGTTAGGGTGGTCATGGTGGGTTGGAGCAGTCATAGAGTTACAGAATTATAGAGTCACACAGCCCAGTATCAGACCTTTCAGTCTAACTCATCCATGCTGACCGGACCTCCCAATCTGACCTAGTCCCATTTGCCAGCATTTTGCCCATATGCCTCTATTTCATTCTGATTCAGACACCCACCCAGATGCCTTTTAAATGTTGTAATTGTACCAGCTTTCACCACCTCCTCTGACAGCTTGTTCCACACATGCACCATCCTATGCGTGAAAGAGTTACCCCTCAGGTCCCTTTTAAATGTTTCCCCCTCACCCTAAACCTATGCCTTCTAGTTTTGAACTTCCCTACCCAAGGAAAAAGACTTCTATTGACTTTGCTCTGTCACAGAGGGGATTGAATTCTGACTGGGATGATGTGCACCTTCTTCGTCCAGCAGTTGAAAACAGAGTAAATGAGATTAGGGATCTCCGGTCTTGTTTCTAGAGACTACGGGCTGAATTTTACAGGCTCATCATAGGAGGGAAAAGAAAGTTGGTTACATTTATAAATACAGTAGCATACCATCAGCAACGAGCTGGCCCATTCCACTCACAATGTTATGGGCACTGGGGAAGGTTTAGTTTGGGCCGCTTAATTAAAGCTCAGTGAAGGGCCTTGTCCTGTCATTGCTCTGATTTTAACAGGCAGCAGGACAAGCCCGAACCATTGTGGAGTCTGGTAGCTGTAACCCTGGGAGTTGCTGGTCAGTGAAATGGGTATTTCATTATTTCCATCCCTCCTGGCACCCACTAACTTAGGTGGTCCTCCCTGTATCTACCCTCCTCTTCACCCAAAATACAAAGTCATCTCCCCTACACCCCACTTGCAAACCCCATCCAGTAGAGATCCCAGACTTCAACATGTATAAGGCTCCTGGCCCTCCAGCTATACTGGCAGAGGCATCCGATCCAATTAGTACTATTGTGGAGATGGAGCCTGTTATCGGCATGCCAATCAGTCAAGGTCTAATATCATTGCTGGATCTCAGCCATGGGGGAATGATGGCATTGGAGTTTGCAGAATCACAGGGAGATAGGTGGAGTTGGCAGTGAAGGAGGGAGGTGTCTCGTTGCTGACCCTCTCACTTCTTGATGCTGGGGCTCTTGATCAGGCACTGAGGGTCTTTGAATGACAATATACCGGCAAGAAACCTCACATCGATTTGCTAGCCATGCTCACTGCCTGGTGAGGGCAGCCAATTGGACCTCACTGAATATGAGTTCCCCGACTGGGGCTGATAATCTGGTCCAATCAGAGAGCCCTGGCTGACAGATATAAACAGGAGTGTCATAAGTTCTGTTCACTCTGAGAGCTGTTTCTGAGGAATCTGCATCCATCTACACTTCCCATGAGTAAAAGAAGGGTGTTTTGGTGATGGGATACCAGCCGCTGTGGAGTTATTCCAGTGGCGATGAGAGAAAAGTACAACCACTGAAGAAATTCGGTCACAACAGTCACCTTTGAGTTGGGGTAAGCCTTTCTGGCTTACTGCTGTTGTTTGGGAAGCTTAACTTGTTCAATCCTGCCGTTGAAGACAGGGCCCAGTGTGTGGAAAGACAACGTTGTGTTCTCTGTGCAAATAACATTGGAGCAGATGAAAACCAATGAGTGCTGTCCCCGACAGCTTAAGGACCTACAGCTTTGTCGGTTATTACTTTCCCTGACGCAACAAATACTAAAATCTTTCAAGAGTGGACAGATTTAGTTAAGGAATATTATCCTCCTCTATTACTGAGAAGCTCTCCTTTTTGAACTTGGAAATTCAAGAACTGAGGAATCCATATCGGGACTTTTTTAATACTAGGTTAAAATGATTGGCAAAAGAATGTGATTTTGATTTGATTCTTAATGAGATTCTGAGAGACTGTTTGGTATGTGGATTAATGATGTAGCCATGCAAAAGTGCCTACTAGCTGAAGCCCAACAGGACTTCAACCAGGCACCACCACTGGCTTTATCATTGGAAAATATGGCAAGCGGAGAATATGAGATATTCCAATGAAAATGGACACTTTCGCCAGTCTGACTGAGCGAGGGGAAGACGACTTAAATGAAGGCAATTGCACAGCCGCAGTCAGGACATATCCAGAACAGAAGGACTCTGGGTCAGCCCACAGCAAAACCCCAACACAAAGCCAAGCCTCAGACAAAGGATTAAAATTTTCTTCAGGATCCAGGCCAGCAAGCCATTGTACTTAATGTGGAAATGTAGACTTGAGACAGCAAAAGAGTCCCACTTGACCTAAATGGAGTAAGAGAACTCATAGGTCGGTATCCAGGAGAGTGCTGGAAAACTCATCCACATTGTGTTTGGAACAGTTAAATTGTTTAGTACCATTCAAATCAGAACTAATCAAAATAAACATCTGGTTAAATGGCCACAGGGTTCTAATGGGGATCAATACCAGTGCGGCCACTGATTCAATGATTGCAGAACCAGTCTTTAACAAAATTCCCTCTGGATTCCAATCCTGAAGTTTGCACAACCCTGAGAACCTATACTAGGGAACCTTTACAGATTAAGGGTATTACTTTGGTTCCAGTCTCTTAGAGAAGCAGCTGGTTCAGTTGTCAGTGATTGTACTAAAAGCCCAAGCTTTATGGGGTGAAATTGGTTGAGACAGATTAGATTGCCTACAGTGTGGAAACAGGCCCTTCGGCCCAACCAATCCACTCTGAGACCCATCTCCCTCTGACTAATGCACCTAACACTGTGGGCAATTTAGCATGGCCACTTCGCCTGACCTGCACATCTTTGGACTGTGGGAGGAAACTGGAGCACCTGGGAGAAACCCACGCAGACACAGGGAGAATGTGCAAACTCCGCAAAGACAGTCGCCCGAGGCTGCAATTGAACCTAGGACCCTGGTCCTGTGAGGCAGCAGTGCTAACCAGTGAGCCACCGTGCTGCCCTAAATTCACCTGGATTGGCTGAACATTTTTTGATTAGAAAATGGCTGCCTGAGTGAAATCCTAATTAAATACCAGACATTTTTCAGGAAGGTCCAAGGATTATCAAAGGAGCAAAGGCCACCTTGCATGTTGTCCACAATTCTGCAAGGGATGCCTAGTGCCATTTGCTTTGCGGGCAAACGTAGAGGCTGAGATTAGCAAGCTGGAAAGTGAAGGGATCATCAAACCTGTCCAGTTTGCAGAATGGGTAGTATAGGTTGTACCAATTTGAGTATTTCCTAAAGTTGAATGGTATCATCATATCAGGACAGCTCCCTATTATCCATCATCCAGAAAGAGCAGTTGAAGGCAGGCTTAAAGAAACAGCCTACAGTTTCACGAGATACCAAATGGTCACAGTTTTTGTTTGATTATAGGACTACCCCTCACACAACAACAGGGATAGCTCCAGCAGAGTTGCTAATGGGGAGAAGACTCAAGACCAGGTTAAATCTTATCTTTCTGGATCAGGGTTGTGGTGAAATGGCATCAAGAACGCCAATGCCAGACACAAGACTCCGCTAAGCGAGAGTGACGTATCAGAGGCAGAGTTAGAGGAACCTGACCTGGTGCTAAAACGCTCTGGGAGGAACTACAAAACAAAAAGGATCAGCCTATGTCCGTGGACTGAGAGGTAGAGGGCTGTAGTGACTGTAATGAAGTCAGCCAGGTGGACCTCAGAGTATGAGTTCCCTGATTGGGGCTGTTATCCGATCCAATCAGGGAGCTCTGGCTGACTGATAAGAACAGGAGTGTCAAACATCCTGTTCACTCTGAGAGCTGGCTCTGAGGGAGTTGGATCAGCGTCAAGAACACTCTACATGTAAATAAAGGGTGACTTGGTGATGGGATACTGGCCTCTGTGGTGTTATTTTAGTGAGCCTTGCAGCTTGACTCTGGGCTGATGTCCAACAGTGGTAGGCTGAAGCTCCAGGCTCACTTGAGAGCCTCAGTATGAGGTAGGTGGAAAGACCAATCCATGCGCCCACCATTAGCAATTCGGGGCAGAGGTGGGAAGTGCTGGCTGTCACCCACCTCCTGATTCAATGCACCCAGTCACCAAACATGTCATGGGTACAGGCAATGAAGCTTCTGAGCTCACAAAACAAAACTATCCACAATTCGGTAGGATTGGCATAACAACAGCAATCTTACTCAGCTCACCCAAGCAATTCAAATTGAAATGAATGCAGGAAATTGAAAAAAAATGTTCTCTTGAAGTGGTGATTGATGAGGCTGAGCATAGGGAGTATTTAGTCCACAATATACCTGCCTTGAGAGTGCATGTTACACGAATTAGAAAAATATTTTACTTCCCATGGCCTTCCCCTTGATAATTACAGAAAAGATCTATCAAAGGATATTTTGATAGAATGTGTACATATTTTTACATGATATGAAGCAACAAATACAAATTCATCTCAATTCCTGGCCATTAATTGCCTGGAGACAGCACAGAGGAAAGGCAGCTATAGTTCAGAAAACATGTTGAAACATTTGTTCTCACCAAGTCTAGCAAGGCAAATTTGTTAGACTGAATCTAAATGGATCCGAAACTTCAACAAGACCTTTCTGGTCATTCAGCATTCCTCAGCTGGCCCAGGCTGAGGGATTGCACATTTGCAATGGAGTTTACCTGACTTTAGACTCTGCACTTGACCTATGTAGAATCTACCATCCAGACAGTAAAGACAAAACTCCAACCCTGCACCTCTGTCAGCACTGGTGTAAGAACTGACTGTGGCAGAATTCTCTCTTATCTGTAATACCTAGATGTAGGACTGATTGAAAAAGTACTGTTAAAAATTCTAGCACAATGCATTTTTTATTAAAGAATGAAATGAATAGAAGAAAGACACCTGGGGCTCTTCATGTTGTCGATAAAAATAAAATGCTCTCACATTGCTTGCCTGCAATCCAGAAGCATTCATGAACTCTTGATGCTCTTTGCTGTGCATCAATGCAGAATGACTCAAAGTACATAAAAGTAATTACTACAGCAGAGAAGTCATCAAATATATTATGTTTAAAGACCAGCGTGAGTGGGAAAGGAGAGTCATCTATTGCCACAATCTGTAAATAGTTATTGATTTGAAATCTAGCAGGAGATCAAAGTGTGAAAAATTTGAATCACAACCTGTTTGTTGCATTTGCGCTGGACAAATAAAGAAGTGGTTTATAATTTGCAGGCAAAACAACAGTGAGGTGAATGACACTCACCGTCATTCACTCTGAAGTGAAATAACAACTTCAGATAAAGGTAGATGCACAGCTAAAATAAACATTTCTCTGCGAGATGAGCAGCTTCACAGGAACAGTATCACACTGTCTAGCTCAGTATAGAAATATACAGGCTGACTGATGTGCAACTGTTAGATTTGGGTGGCGACTGTAAACTAAGCTTGCCACAAAAGGTTAAGCCTTGCGTATTTCAGTTGAAGTACTATTTTCCTCATCTGATAAGTGTTCAGTATTGAAAATTAACCTCTCTGGCATGGAAAATTCACTGTTGTTAAGTGTGAAGTCACATTTGTCCAGGTTTTAATTATTTTGGAGATTTGAAAGTAGCAAAATTAAATTTTATTTTTCCACTTTGCCTTTCTCTCTTTCTGTGTCTAAATGTTTCTTTCCCTCTTTATTTATTGTTCTATACCTACTTTGGTAGCGGTGGCAGAGAGGGGCAGGAGTTCCTACAATGTGTTCAGGAGAACTTTCTACAGCAGTACGTTTCCAGTGCAATGAGAAAGGAAGTACTGGTAGATTAGGTTCTTGGAAATGAGGTGGACAAATTAGATCAAGCAACAGTGAGCATTGCAGTGAAAGGTTTAGGGCTGTTATCGAAAAGGAGAAAGAACAATCAAAAGTAAGAATAATTAATTGTGAGAGTGTCAATTTTAATGTGGTAGAAGTGTGACAGAGGAGGAAACTGTCACTAGAAGGGTTCAAAATTGGTCAGGAAGTAGTGTTAGATAGGCAGTTGGTACTTCAAGTTAAAAAAGCACTAGGATCAGATGAGATGCATCCAAAGATATTGAAGGAAGTGAGAGTGGAAAGGGGCAGTGGCACTAGCCATCACCTTTCAGTCGTTTTAGAGTCAGGGAAGGTGCCAAGAGACTGGAGAATTGCAAATATTACAGCTTTGTTCAAGAAAGGTTGTAGGATAAGCCCAGCAATTACAAACCAATCAGTTTAACTTCAGTGCTGGGGAAGCTTCTAGCAACAATTATTTAAGATTGAGTCAGAGCCACACAAGAAAAAGCAGGTTGATTAGGAAGAGGTAGCATAGATTTATGAAGTGGGAGTTGTGCTCGAGAAACTTATAGGAGGTAACAGAAAAGTTCGATGAGGACAACAATATTGATATGGTGGACCTGAAATTCCAGTAGGCATTTGAGATAGTGCCACACAACAGTTGTGAAAAATGTTACTAGTTATGGAATACAAGAGTCAGTAGCAATGTGCATACAAGAATTGGCTGAGTGGTAGGAAATATAGAGTAATGGTCATTGGATATTATTCAGGCCACATTATACATAAGAAATGCAGAATTAATTTACGGGAAAGTTTACAGGGATGATGAACTTCAATATGAGACTGGATTGACAAAACTGAGACAGTTCTCCTTTGAGAGAAGAAACATAAGAGGAGATCTGATAGAGATTTTCACAATCCTGAGTGGGCTAGATAGAGAGAAACTGTCCCCAACTTGTAAACGAGACAAGCAATAGAGGGCATAGGTTTAAAGTGATTTGCAAATGTTATGTAAGAAAAATATTTTTTTCACCTTGAGTAATTAGGGTATGAAATATACTGCCCAAAAGTATATGGACTCAGGTTTATTTGCAAAATTCAAAAGAGCATTAGATAATTATTTGAATAGAAATAAGTTTGTAGACAATGGGGAAAAAGCAAGAGATTGGCAGGAGATCATGATGCGCATTTGAAGAGCTATTGCAGATATTGCAGACACAATGGGCCAAATGGCCTCCTTCTACATAGTACATTTTTGTCAAGAATTCGTCTAGCTACATAAAGTGGAAATAAATGGTTACATTCAAAGAAAGGTTATCTTGGGCACAGTCAATGTATTTTCCATCAATAGGGCAAAGTAGGGCAAACAAATCCACAGCTCCCTGGATAACAGAAGTAAAGGTAAATAAAAAAGGTAGAGGGTGCTTATGACAGAAGGGTTCAGAGAAGATTTACAAGGATGTTGCCAGGATTGGAGGATTTGAACTATAGGGAGAGGCTGAACAGGCTGGGGCTGCTTTCCCTGGAGCATCGGAGGCTGAGGGGTGACCTTATAGAGGTTTATGAAATCGATAAATAGGCAAGCTCTTTTCCTTGGAGTGGGGGAGTCCAGAACTAGAGGGCATAGGTTTAGGGTGAGAAGGGAAGATATAAAAGGGACCTAAGGGCAACTTCTTCATGCAGAGGGTGCTGCATGTATGGAATGAGCTGCCAGAGGAAGTGGCAGAGGCTGGTACAATTGTAACATTTAAGAGGCATCTGGATAGGTATATGAATAGGAAGGGTTTGGAGGGATATGGGCCAAGTGATGACAAATGGGACTAGATTAGGTCAGGATATCTGGTCAGCATGGACAAGGTGGACCGAAGTGTCTTTTTCCGTGTGGTATATCTCTACGACTCTATGACAAATATCACAAAAAATACATTTGAGAAAGACCCATCAAATAGCTTGTTCAGAGAGGTAGTGCAGAAACAAATAAGAAAAGCAAAGATGGAACATGAAAAGAGACTGCTAGCTAACCTAAAAGAAAATCCCAAAAATCTTATGTGGACATGTCAGTAGTGAAGGGATGATAAAAGTAAGAATGGGGCTGAGCAGGGAACAAAAAGGGAATGCTTTCTGTAAGTCATCCTTGGACTGGAATAAATTTAATAGAAACTCTTTAATAATTCCAGTAAAACCATATGTCTATAATGAATTTGGATCTTAAAATTCCATTGCCACAGTTTTCACTAATCTGTTGAGATCATAAGAATTATACATAGTTGTTGAATTTTTCTGCTAAATCTTGTCTCCTTCCAGGATTTGAATTCCTCTCAGATTAAACTGTACAATGCTCTTAGAACTTCAAAGGTATCTGCACTTTCTTTTATGATCTTATGAGGTTTAAACTGTTCTTTCTATGGAAAATAATAGTGTGTTATTGTGTTTAGCTTGTGATTTAGTGTGTAGCTTGGAAGCAACTGTGTATTTTTGGAACTGTTTTCTCCAAGATATTCAAATGTGTTCTAGTTGGTCCATCTCGAAAATGTCAGCATTATTTTTCTTGCCGTTCTTTCCTAATGTGATTATTTATTCAGCTACCTTTATTCTCTTCAAAGGCTTTCAGTAGTGTAGTATACCCATGCTGCTTTATCTCTTTGCTGGTAATACTATTTTAATGTCCTTCTTTTAAAACTTTACATTTTGTAACATAGCAATGTGGTGTCTTAGTACTGTTTACTTGGGTTTTCCTGCAAGTTTGTGGTCCAAATTAAGGGTTCCCACCTCTGTGAACAAATTGGAGGTTTTTCACTTTCTCATAGAGGAAATAAGATGATTTTGTGGCCTTTCACAGCTGACTAAACAGTCCTCAACCTTTTCCACAGCTGTCTGAAACAAAGCCTGGATCATTTGTTCCTAATAATCTATTTCTGCCTAAATCATCATTTAAATTATGGATAACCTACTGTTATCAGTGGCTTCTTATCCTGTTTTCCTGCTAGACATTGCCTGTTTAGGCATTTATATTATCCTTTGTTGCCTTACTTCTGACTTGGTAACATTAACTATGTTGCAGCCACGATTTAAATTACTTATATGGATTTAGATATCCCAACTGTAACCATGCCTCATGCAGAGGCTTATGCCCGAAACATTGACTCATTCTTCTCGGATGCTGCCTGACCTACTGTGCCTTTTCCAATGCCACACTTTTCAATTCTGAGTCTGCAGTATTTGCAGTCCTCACTTTCTCCCATGCCCCATGTTGTCTGCTTACTACTGTGAGAATATTTGCTGTGAGTTGTAAGTATTTCTTTTTAACTTGTAGACTTCTCAACCTGCTCTGAATAATTAATTTGAAGACTTCTCTTTGCCTTTACTTATGGAGCTCCAAAGACCTTTTGTTTTCTTGCTTCCTATGAGTAGCTCTTAAAGCAGTAAATATCTAATACTGCTCATGCATCCAAGAAATCTCGAATCTTGATCCACTGAAATTCTCACCATTATTTACCTTATTGTCTGGTACAGGTAAATCGAACTCCAATCCGCAGCAATGATCACCATGATATGTGGTGTGGGATGGCAACAGTGATCAGATTGTGATTGGGTAGTTTGCTGTCACCAAGTGACTGTTAACAGCTGACACTGTTTCCCTAAACATGACGTAGTTTGTTGCGCGTAAGCAATTGGGTACAAGTTACATTAGTCAAATAGATATTGTTACTAAGACTACGGGAGATATATGGAAATAGGTCTTCACTCCATGATATCCTAAGGTGTCGTGCCTTAACCCAATCCAATCCAGTACACCAGTCAGATTGAGAGAAGCTTAATGTAGTCTCCAATATTAACCCATATTCAGAACCATTACCATATACAATGGATGATTATTTGAAAAGGAATGTGCAAAGTTATATGAGAAAACATGAGAATGACACTTCATCAAAAAACCCATTTATTGAGCTGGTGCGGACACCCTGTATTCAATGGCCCAATTTACAAATAGATATGGATACTTTAGGAAATGGGTTAAAGTATTGCATATGAAGTTTAACGTGGATAATTGTGAGATTCTCCATTTTGGTTGGAAGAGTAGAAAAGCAGCTTATTATCTCAAAGGAAAGAAACTTCAGAGTGATTCGATGCAGAGGAATCTAAGTGTCCTTATATATGAATCTCAAAAAGCTAATCCACAGGTACAGCAGGTAATAAAGAAAGCAAAAGGATTTTTGATACTTATTGCTAAAGAAATAGAGTGCAAAGGTTGGGGGGTGTTGTGCAACTATACAAAGCATTGAGATCCAACCTGGAGTATTGGGTAGAACTTTGTTCCCCTTACCTGAGGAGAGATGTAATTATATTGGAGGCAGTTCAGAGGAGTTCACCATTTTCATTTCAGAGTTGAGGGGTTTGTTTTATGAACAGCGATTGTGCAGTTTATGCCTAACTCTCTGGAGTTTACAAGAATGATAAGAAATCTAATTGTGGTATGTAAGGTATTAAAGGGGGTTGACAAAGTTGATGTTGAAAGGATGTTTCCTCTGGTGGGGCAATCTAGAACAAGAGGTCATAGTTTTAGGATAAAGAGTAGCAGATTTGAAATGGAGATGAAGAAAAAGTACTTCTCTCAAATGGTTGTGAAACTGTGGAATTCACTACCCCAGAGAGCAATGGATGCTGGGGCATTGAGTATATTTAAGGAGGAGACAGATTGTTAATTAGGAATGGGTTGACGGGTTATGGAGAATGGGCAGGAAAGTGGAGTTGACGCCGAGATGAAATCAGCCATGACCATATCAAATGGCAGAGCAGGCTCAATCGCTTACTCCTGCTCCCTGTTCTTATCTTCTGTGCTGTAATGATTCTGTGATTCCATGAAGAATGGAATTACTCATGAACCTGAATAATCTACTCAGTTTCCTACCTTTCGATACAGTCACAGATATGTACAGCACAGAGCAGACCCTTTGGGTCTAATCTGTCCATGCCGACTAGATATCCCAAATAAATCTCGTCCCAATTTGCCAGCATTTGACCTATATCCATCTAAACCCTTTCTCTTCACATACCCATCCAGATGTCTTTACAATTTTGCAGTCGTACCAGCCTCCACCACTCCCTCTGGCAGCTCCTTCTATATATGCACCACCCTCTTCATGGAAATGTTGCCCTTTAGGTCCCTTTTAAATCCTTCCTCTCTCACCCTCAACCTATGCCCTCTCATTTTGGATAACCCTACTCTGGAGAAAAGACCTTGGCTAATCACCCTATCCATGCCCCTTATGATTTCATAAATCTCTATAAGATCATCCCGCAGCCTCCAATGCTCCAGGGAAAACAGCCCCAGCCTATTCAGCCTCTCCATATACCTTAAACCCTCCAACCCTGGCAACATCCTTGTAAATATTTTCTGAACCCTTTCAAGTTTCACAATATCATTCCTATAGCAGGGAGACCAGAACTGCACACAATAATCCAAAAGTGGCCTAACCAATGTCCTGTACAGCTGCAACATAACCTCTGAACTCCTATATTCAATGCTCTAACCAATAAAGGAAAGTATACTAAAAGCCTTCTTCACTATCTTACCTATCTTGACTCCACTTTCAAGGAACTATGAACCTGCACTTCAAGGTCTCTTTGTTCAGTGACACTCCTCAGGACCTTACCATGGAGTATATAAATCCAGCCCTGATTTACCTTTCCAAAATGCAGCACCTCACATTTATCTAAATTAAACTCTATCTGCCACTCTTCGGCCCACTGACCGATCTGATCAAGATCCTGTTGTATTCTGAGGTATGCTTCTTCACGGTCTACTACACCTTCAATTTTGGAATCATCTGCAAACTTAAAACCATATTTCACATCCAAATCAATTTTATAAATGATGAAAATCAGTGGACTCAGCACTGATTCTTGTGGCACAATGTTCATCACAGGCCTCTAGTCTCGAAAAGCAACCTTCCATCTTCACCCTCTGTCTTCTACCTTCAAGCCAGTTCTGTATCCAAATAGCTAGTTCTCCCTACATTCCATGAGACCTAACCAGTCCACCATGTTGTTGAATGCCTTACTGGAGTTCATATAGATTGCATCTACTGCTCTCCCTAATCAATCCTCTTTGTTACTTCTTCAGAAAACTCAATTGTGTTAGTGAAACATGATTTCCTACACACAAAGCCACGTTGTCTCTCCTTAATCAGTCCTTGCCATTCTATGTACAAGATAGGATCCTGAAATGCACATTATAAATGGCCTTCTGCCTGAAGCATATGGGTTCTCTGACTATCTTTCTCAGGATCATAACTGCCCTTTGTTATGAAGAGTGAAAGCTGAAAAGCTGGCAAGCACCTGTCATGTGACTGACTCACAGTCACAGAACATGCTGGAAAATTGAAAGATGTAACATTTTGGCTGTAACCTGGATACCGGAGTTATTTTCACAGCAGTTCGAATGTTACCAATCAGTTTAAATTATGCCCCAAGATACTAAAACCCAATCAAATTTGAATTTTACTGTTTTGATAACATCGAAAGGATGAGACAATCTGATGTATGGTGCATAAAAAATAGGCATTTTGGACAGTTAACCATAAAACATCTGCCATTGCTACACACATTGCTCGAAAACAGTTCCTATTAAGGTCCCTTTTTCATATGAAAAATCTGTGCTGCAGAAGACTGAAGATGACTCAGAGAGATATACAAACAGAGGAAGTTTGACAATGGAGATGATAGCCGCTGTCTGGTTTTGAAAATTGAATTTCCTTAAATTTAACAAGGGCTTTATTGGATTAGTATATTGTTATAGAATGGGAGGTAGATAACAAACCTTTAAGAGAAAGGAGGCTTAGAGTTGCAAATAGTTGTTGGTTAATGTTCACTTTAGGGTTGAAGAAAAAAATTGATATTTTTTGTTAGGTAGTAGAATTTGAGTAGTTCTCTGTCACTCATATTTTAACAGATTACGAGGTGAGGTGACCTTTTCTGTATGTTTCGTTTAATCAGCAGAAGGGTTTACCGCCATGTCATAACACCTGAACACAATTTTCTAACACAGTACTACATTAGATACCAGCTATTCAGAGTCAACTATGGATCAGTTTATTGTACCTGCCCTTCTGAGTCAGATGTTTATTGGTTCAAGTCCTACTCCTGAGGTTAAGTATAAACATCTAGACTAACACTGCAAAACTTAGGAGATGCTGCCTTTTGGATGGAATATTAATTTGAAGACCTGGTGAATGTAAAAGATGAATTGGCCAATATTTATCTTTTAGGCAACATTACAGAAAAGAGAATAATTATTTCTCACATTGTTTGTTGTGGAAGCTTGCTACATGTAGTTTGTTCAATTCATCTACTTCATTGCAACCGAAGTTACACTTCAAATGATTTTATTGGCTTGAAAGTGCTTTGAACTACCTGGTGATCATGAAAGGCATTATATAAGTGCAAGTCTATCATACGTTGCTGCTAACTACTGAAGCACATGACTTACCATAATCCCTGTGAGTAGACAAACTCCTTTCCCACAATATGTATTCGGTACCATGTCACCATAGCCAATAGAGAGAAAGGTGATAGAAATAAGCCACATTGCTCCAAGAAAATTGCTTGTGACATCTTGGTTATCATGATATCTGTAAACCAATTAGAATATCATTACAGGGCACGGCACATTTCGGTTGTTACAATAATTACTATTAAATGGAATCTTTGCCATTGTTTATAAAGTATAGGATTCTTTTCTCCACATGTTTTAGAAAATATTATTTGAATATCAGTGATTTCTACTATACTTTGGCTATGCTACCCATTTGGCACTAGAGAAATGTAGTAATAATTTGGGCTGGAATTTTTCAGGACATTGAGGGTTCTTTCTACTGACTGGTAAGTGAGGGACAACCCTGCTTTAGCTTTTGGGATATAACAGCCCTCAGCCAATTAATTGTCTTCAGGACTCTGGCCCTCTTTAAGGGATGAGGTCCAATTGTCATGAGCTCCTGGTCAATCTGGCAACCACCTTCAGTCCCAGCAGTACCGTCAAAGGCAGTGCTAAGACTGCAGCAGGCCTGGGTCATGGAGAAGGTGCTAGAATTAAAGTGGTTTTGTGCAGCTTGACAAACCAGTCAGGGAGATCCCGACAAGGAGGGATCTTTTTGTGGGGGGATGAGTTCAGCCATGAGGACAGGGTGGTTCTTTCACTGGGGGTATTCCATACAGCGAGGGTGCTACAGGGCCCTCAGTGTATTACAAATATACCCAATCAGAAGAGTCTTCCTGTGAGTCCACAAGATGGACACTAGGATATACCTAGCACAGACACTGTATTGTGATGCATTCATCCATCATTGGCAAAATACCAGCCACAGTATGAACTGGTCCGAAGTGGTCAAATGGCCCAGGGGCAGGTAGCTATCCATCAGTTTTTGTGCTGCTACTAAAATGTCAGCAGTGCCAGGAAGGTAACTGGTATTGTCATCTTTCATTATCTCCCCTGCTTTTATTCCACCCCACCTTCCTGCACACTCTCTGCAGACCCATCAAACCCTGGTCTTGGTCTCTGACTGATGATAAAGTGAATGTACATAAACCAAGACTTGGATTTATGATTAGTGGGTACTGAATCTGACAAACTAGCTCAGAGACTGAAAATACAGGAAACATTAACAACATTCACTGTTATGAATCTAGAGGTTTCATAGGAAGGATATATAGAATCATAAGTTTTTATTTCCAGTTATTTATGGATTACTAAAGGTAAATTTCAAACCTTTGATGACATAAAATCAAAGAAGCAAGACATCAAAATGAAACTGTAAACATTTATGCAACTGAATTACCCAGAGAAAATCACAAACATAATAAAAGGATATTTGGATATTATAACATGACAAGTGAGAATTCTTTGCTTTCATATTTCTTATTATGACAAAAACATTTTCTTTAGCAAATCAAGAGACTTGGGTTTCTTGACTCACTAAAGTCTTAAGAACTAAAGTGTGCCAAATTCTGAGGCTTACAGATATCAGCATTGTACCTCAGTGTATGAATCCTGTGTAGTGGGGATAAGGACGTTCTTAAATCTATAGTCTTCTATGGTCACCTTTTATCTTTTTAATTTTAATAGCTCATTCTCTTGACTTTTAACTTGTAGCTCTATGATTTTTAAAAAATCTTTACGATCCTATCAATAAAAAATAGAATAGATTCACCTTGTGTGGAGTCTATAATTATGATGCCAGGTTTTGTGTCATGCCTCATGGTCCATATGTCAATATACCTCTAAGGAACTTGCTCTTGACATCAACACTGTATGTGACTTGAATGTATAAAGAGCTCCACCTTACCTTGGAACACCTGAAGCATGACAGTTTGTAGCAATCTAATAGTTTTGTGTTAGCCCAGATACTTAGTACCCATGAATATAATATTTGTGTATAATAGTTAACTGTAATGGACATTTGTTGGATTCTTCAATACTTCAATTTGCACCGCACAGTTTCTTATGTTGTGGAAAATAACAAGCTTTGCTGCATCAGGTAAAAGAACCTTGTTGAATGTAAAATCATCCCATGTTAGAGCAGTAGCCATTGGTGAAAGAATCCAACATCTGGGTGGAAGATATTTGGAAAACTATTGAAAACCAACTAGATAACAGCTTTAGACAACAGAGAATTCTTAAGCGCAAGCTGTTTCTGTGATTACAGACAGCATACAGATTTGTAGAAAGGGAATTGGCCAACAAGAGGACAGGAAAAACTTGTTTTTGATTGAAGCACAAGTTTTTTTCAAGATAACTTAAGTTTTAAAGATTGCCTCAACTAAAAATACAAAAGCTGCAGTTCACTTTTCTGCTGCAATATAAAACAGAATCTGAAGAACTAGGATGTGTTGTTTCTGAAAGTTGATAACAAATATAACATTCTCTCACAACAGCTTCAGAGTTTGGTTCTGAAAGAAGGAGCACTTTTAGTTTTACTGACACAAAGTGAAGGAACATTTTTTTGTTAACTTACACTCGTTTAAGTTCTATCAAGGATAGAAAAACAACCTCACTATCAACCTCAAATCAGGTTCCAAAGGTCATGCCAGACCCTAGAACACAGTACACATGACCAACAAGTCTGTACAAATCACAACATTGTCACCAAGGTAAGTGTTAAGAAGGTGGACAAAACAAACACATCTGTGAGTTTTGCAGTGAACAGCAAATTTTAGATGATGGCCAAGCATTCCACACTGTTAACTTCACACACCATGTTGATGGTACAATGTGATCAAAAGTTTTTACAACCTTTCATATCATATGTCCTGAAAAGGAAGGACTACTCATACTAAAACCTAAAATCAACATAGGAGTGAGTTATTATCACAATGCATCCTGCAAGATGTGTGCCTCAGCAAGCAGCTTTCCAATGTTACACTTACAATAGTCTCACAACATACAATGGATCACCAATCCTGTACATTGAAGATCACACTGCAATGCTGATACACAAATTCAGCTTAGCTTTCCAAAATATTCAACCTGGTAGATACCAATGGACTAACTATGGCAGGACGACCAGTATAAACAGATCTTGGTGCAGTCATGAGGCCTGCACCTACTTTGGCAGAAGACCAAACAAATGTAATTGAATCAGTCAGTAATCAGAAACATTTATACCCAGATTGATTTATTGCAATTGGCAAGAAACGTATCACTACAGTAGAAACTTGATTATCCTAACATGATGGACAGGCAGTATTTCGTTTGGATAATCGATTATTCGGAAAATCGATTAAATGCCTTTCCACTGCGGCTCGTTTTTAAAGTCTGCTCTCTATTCAGGAGCCTGCAGCAGCACACAGCGAGCATGACCCCGCACCCAACACTACCCCTGGCCAACCCCGTGTCCCCCCCACCCCCCCATCCCCCTCCACCCCCAACCCAGTCCAAACCCACCCCTGGCCAAATGGGTCCAATCCGGCACCCGCCCCCAACTGGGTCCAACCCCTTCCCACTGCCCCAAAGCTGGTCCAAACCCGCACCCCATCCCCAGCACAAAGCACGCGATCCCCTGCCACCACCTCCCCACCCAATCCCATCCACCTCCAGCCCCTCTCCAGGGCATCCGGACTGCACACCAACAATAAGACTGCCACTGCTGCAGCTGCTTCTGTGAGGTAAGTCTCCAAATAGCGCACACACGCAGCCACAGCCACACACATAACTTTCTTACTGCAATGTTGGAGAGATTATTCCTGGGAAGTGGGTGGGTGGGGGTGGGGGGAAGGTGTTAGGGTACACCCCTCTGTAGAACTCCAGGGAAAGTGTGGGGAGAGAGAGAGAGGGTGGGCAGGCAGTCATTTTGAGACGGTGCCTGTTTAATCACTGTAAACAAAAGATGTGATCACTGTTGGAAACACGTCTTTGCTGTAATGTTTCTATCAGGACCTTGAGATCTCCTTCGGATAATCCGATTTTCAGATAATTGGTTTTGGATAATCGAGGTTCCCCTGTATTCCTTTACTGTCGCTGGGTCAAAATTCTGGAATTTCCTTCCCAATGGCCTTGTGAGTCTACCTACAGCACATGGGCTGTAGTAGTTTAAGAAGGCAGCTCACTACCACCTTCTCAAGGGCAACTAGGGACAGGAAATAAAATGCTAGCCAGTCAGCGATGCCCATATCCCATGAGTGATTAGAAAAAACAAATCCGTCATTAAGCAATGGGAAATTTAGAGAGGTAATCCATTTCAAAGATGTGATCTTCCAATGTATTGCAATTAGGTCTGTTGATAGGCAAGTCCAGGAAGTGATGTAGTATCGCATCGTAAGGAAAAGTAAACACCATTTATTCCTCCAAGAAAGTGCAGTGGAAAGATGCAGGAAGTGCATAGAGGGGAGTTGAACAAGATGGAACAAAATGGTATAATTCAGAAGGTTGACCACCACAGGACCAACATTAGTCCATCATATGTTTTGAAGAATGATGGTGCCATAAGAGTACATCCTTTGTCAACCCTTCCGTTAAAAGGGATCTACACAAAATATCGACATTGGAAAAATTAACTCTTAAATTTTATGAAGCAAGAATCTTTTTCAAGCTGGTGTGAAAAATAGATACTGTATGTGCATTTAGCAGATGAAACCCAAGAGTTCACAATATTCAGGGTAGTGCTGGTTCTGACTGTAATCATTTGGGTTCTCATTTAGCCAGGACACATTCCAGCAGCACACAGACAGGATTATTTAATTGACCGCGTACCTGGCTAATGATTGCATTGTTAATGATATCATGGTCATGGGTAAAACCAAGGCCAAGCTTGATCACAACTTTCATTTACTGATGACCGCAGTGTGGTAACACAAAGTTCCAAGTCAACATCAGCCAAATAAAAACCTATTGGTCCATCTTCTCCACCCACTGGGTCAGTCCTGATCAAGGATGTTAAACAAAAGTTAACTACAAAGGATGAAGAGGCTTTGCCATGTTGCCTTGGATTTTTAACTTACATTACATGTTTCCAATTTTTCAGACAACCTAATGGATCTCTTCTGAGAGACATACTCAACAAGGATGTCCTTTACATATTGCAAGAATGCCACCAATTCGTTTTAAATTCTCTAAAGCTGGTTCGGTCAGTAAAATCTTGCTTGCTATGCTGTGACCCCAAGAAGGACATGATCCATGAAGTGAATGCATCACATAAAGGCTGAGGCACACCTTCTGCCAAACCAAAAACGCCTATTGCTTTTTATTCATGGGTCATATAATCTGCTCAAGCCGACTATTCCAACAGACATTATTTCTGGTATTTGGCATCATGCAGTTTCAAACATTCCTGTATGGGAAGAAATGCACCTTTGAAACAGAACATAAGCCATTCAAAATGATCTACAGTAGATGACTAATAAATACGCGATCATGTTTGTAGCATCTACTTGACAAGGTTGAAAAATGTGTTGCTGGAAAAGCGCAGCAGGTCAGGCAGCATCCAAGGAGCAGAAGAATCGACATTTTGGGCATAAGCCCTTCTTCAGGATTCCTGAAGGGCTTATGCCCGAAACGTCGATTCTCCTGCTCCTTGGATACTGTCTGACCTGCTGCGCTTTTCCAGCAACACATTTTCAGCTCTGATCTCCAGCATCTGCAGTCCTCACTTTGTCCTACTTGACAAGTGTAAGGATACAACTTTGAAATGCGATATAAAGCAGGTACCAGGATAGTTATGCCTGACGGACTTGAGCTGATTACTCAACCACACAAAAACTGAGAGATTTCTCTTGATCTACATGTCAATGGTCTAAATAATGAAGTGGAAGACACTCTCAAAACTGATATGCTGTACTTTGCAACTGTTCACTCTGCCTCTGAGTAGTTGGCAACTACTAAAAAGGGCAACAACAAGAGTTGCAGAAGGTTATTATGTAGGGGATAGGCCATTAAATGCATTAAATTAAGAAAATTCAATCACTTTGGCCACACAAAAAGCAATTTGGTTACCGCAATAGTCATTTCCAAGGGCAAAAAGTCCCAATTCCAAAAGCAATATGCCTGTCTCTGGCCAGAGATGAATCAGGATATTCAATGAACCCATGTGAGTTATGCTAAGTTTCTCAACCCCAGCTGCAGAAGGAGCCTCTGCAAACACATCATGTTCTATTCACTCCCTGGACAAGACTATTAATAGATCTAAATGCAGAGTATCGGGAAGATCACATCTTTGAGATGGATTACTTCTCTAAATTTCCTATTGCTTAACAATTGATTTGTTGTTGGGACATGGGCATTGCTGACTGTCCAGCATTTTACTTCCTGTCCCTAGTTGCCCTTGAGAAGGTGATGGTGAGCTGCCTTCTTGAACTACTATAGCCCATGTGCTGTAGGTAGACCCACAAGGCCATTGGGAAGGAAATTCCAGAATTTTTACCCAGCGACAGTAAAAGAATGGTAATATATTTCCAGGTTAGAATGGTGAGTGGCTTGGAGGAGAATTTGTCGGTGGTGGTGTTCCCATCTATCTGCTGAACCTCGTCTTTCAGGATGGAAGTGGTCACAAGTTTGGAAGGTGCTGTCTAAGGATCTTTAGAACATAGAACATAGAAAAGTACAGCACAGAACAGGCTCTTTGGCCCATGTGTTGTGCCAAGGTTTAATCCTAATGTAAAATGTAGTAACTTAACCCACGCACCCCTCAACTCACTGCTATCCATGTGTATGTCCAGCAGTTGCTTAAATGTCCCTAATGACTCTGCTTCCACCATCACAGCTGGCAACACATTCCATGCATTCACAACTCTCTGCGTAAAGAATCTACCTCTGACATCTCTTTATACCTTCCTCCTAATATCTTCAAACTATGACTCCTCGTACCAGTCAATCATGCCCTGAGGAAGAGTCGCTGGCTATTGACTCTATCTATTCCTCTCATTATTTTGTATACCTCGATCAGGTCTCCTCTCTTCCTCCTTCTCTCCAGAGAGAAAAGTCTGAGCTTATTCAACCTTTCTTCATAAGGCAAGCCCTCCAGTCCAGGCAGCATCCTGGTAAACCTTCTTTGCACCCTCTCCAAAGCCTCTATCTTTCCTATAGTAGGGCGACCAGAACTGGACACAATATTCCAAGTGTGGCCTCACCAAGGACTTGTAGAGCTGCAGCAAAACTTCACAGCTCTTCAACTCAATCCCCTGTTAATGAAAGCCAAAACAGCATATGCTTTCTTAACAACCCTGTCCACTTGGGTGGCAACTTTGGGGGATCTATGTACTTCCACACCCAAATCCCTCTGTTCCTCCACACTGCCAAGAATCCTGTCTTTAATCCCATATTCAGCATTCGAGTCCAACCTTCCAAAATGCATCACTTTGCACTTATCCAGGTTGAACTCCACCTGCCATTTCTCAGCCCCGCTCTGCATCTTGTCTATGTCACACTGCAACCTGCAATAGCCCTCTTTACTATCGACAATACCTCCAACCTTTAGGTCAACTGCAAATTTACTAACCCACCCCATAACCTCCTCATCCAAGTCATCTATAAAAACTACAAAGAGCAGAGGCCCAAGAACAGAGCCCCGTTGGACCCCACTCAACGCTGACCTCCAGGCAGAATACTTTCCATCTACAACCATTCTCTGCCTTCTGTCTGCCAGCCAATTCTGAATTCAGATAGCCAAATCTCCCTGTATCCCATACTTCCTGACTTTATGAATGAGCCTACCATGGGGAACCCTATCAAATGCTTTGCTGAAGTCCATATACACCACATCCACTGTCGTCGACCTGTCTTGACACCTCCTCAAAGAAGTCAATAAGATTTGTGAGGCATGACCTGCCCTTCACAAAGCCATGCTGACTGCCTTTAATCACACTGTGCTTAGCCAAATAGTCACAAATCCTATCCCTCCGAATTCTTTCCAAAACTTTGCCGACCACAGACTTAAGACTGACTGGTCTATAATTACCAGGGATTTCCCTATTACCATTCTTGAAAAGAGGAACAACATTCGCCTCCTTCTAATTCTCCGGTACGACTCACCAGCAACTTAGCAACCTCCTTTCTCACTTCCCGGAGCAGCGTGGGATAAATCTGGTCAAGCCCTGGAGACTTATCAATCTTAATGTTTTCCAAAATTTCTAGCACATCAACTTCATCAATCTTGATCTGGTCAAGACTGTATCCCAGCTCCTCTAAGTTTTCATTTACAACAAGTTCCCTTTCCTTGGTGAAAACCATAGCAAAAAACTCATTTATGGCTTCCCCTATCTGCTCAGACTCCACACACAAGTTCCCTCCGCTATCCCTGATCGACCCTACCTTCTCCCTGATCATTGTCTTATTCCTCACATATGAGTAAAATGCCTTTGGGTTCTACCTAATCCTTCTTGCCAAGCCTTTTGCGAGCCCCCTCCTGGCTCTCCTTAGTCCAATTCTGAGCTCCTTTCTAGCAAGCCTGGAATCCTCTAAAGCTGGTGAAACAAACAACATGGTGAGAAGTGGGCGGCATGGTGGTACAGTGGTTTGCACTGCTGCCTCGCAGCGCCAGAGACCAGGGTTCAATTCCTGCCTCAGGCAACTGACTGTGTGGAGTTTGCACATTCTCCTCGTGTCTGCGTGGGTTTCCTCCAGGTGCTCTGGTTTCCTCCCACAGTCCAAAAATGTGCGGGTCAGGTGAATTGGCCATGCTAAATTGCCCATAGTGTTAGGTGAAGGGTTAAATCTAGGGGAATGGGTCTGGGTGGGTTGCTCTTCAGAGGGTCGGTGTGGACTTGTTGGGCCAAAGGGCCTTTTTCCACACTGTAAGTAATCTAATCAAAAACAATGAATGGTTAATCTAATATCCCAGAGCCTGATAATGGACCACGTTCATTGGCAAACCATTCTAAATGGGGAGTGAACCATATCACATTGTCACCCACTATCAGTGTCCAAAACAGTCCAGCAGAACATATGATACATCTAAGTAAATCCAGGAGCATTATGCATCAAACAACAAAGCAAATCTTTCACATTGCATCATTACAGTTTTGTGCAGCACCAATAGTGAAGGAATTACCACGCCTGGGAACTTGTGCTCAGAAGCCAAGTGCAATTGGCTTCACCCAGCAACTAATTGTCTAAACATTCTGACACACAGGACCTTCTTTTTCACAGATAAAGGAGAATGAAAGAGATACACAATGCAAGCAGGTAAAACATTACAAAAACTACACAATGGACAGGAAATGTGAGCTAGAAACAGAACAATTTGGATATCAGCAAAGGCTTCTAGAATATGAAACCAGGTCAGATCATAATAAGTCATTGCTGATCACAAAGCTATATTGAGAAAGAATAGGACCTAAGCACAGACCAATGTACAGTAGAATAATCTTGCACAGAGGGAGGAAGGAGGCTTCGATGATGAAGATTATGTGGTGATATTTAGTGACAGTAACAAAAAAGTTGTCAAACAACTGCAGCAGAGAACAATGCAAATATCTCCATTGCTCATAACATCATTACTACGCCATAACATGTTACCTGAGGTTATAAAGATTTCACCCTGCAAAATACTCTGTATCATAGAGCCATAGAGTCATAAAGATGTACAGCACAGAAACAGACCCTTCAGTCCAACTCATCCACGCCGACCAGATATACCATCCCAATCTAGTCCCACCTGCCAGCACCCGGTCCATATCCCTCCAAACCCTTCCTATTCATATACCCATCCAGATGCCTTTTAAATGTTGCAATTGTACCAGCCTCCACCACTTCCACCGGCAGCTCATTCCATACGGGTACCACCCTCTGAGTGAAAATGTTGCCTCTTAAGTCTCGTTTATATCTTTGCCCTCTCACCCTAAACCTATGCCCTCCAGTTCTGGACTCCCCCACCCCAGGGAAAAGACTTTGACTATTTATCCTATCCATGCACTTCATGATTTTACAAACCTCTACAAGGTCACCCCTCAGACTCCGACACTCCAGGGAAAACAGCCCTAGCATATTCAACCTCCCCCTATCGCTCAAATCTTCCAACTCTGGCAACATCCTTGTAAATCTTTTCTGAACCCTTTCAAGTTTCACAACATCTTTTCGATAGGAAGGAGACCAGAATTGCATGCAATATTCCAATAGTGGCCTAACCAATGTCCTGTACAGCCGCAACATGACCTCCCAACTCCTGTACTCAATATTCTGACCAATAAAGGAAAGCATACCAAATGCCCTCTTCGCTATCCTAGATCAGATGGCCCATCTGATCAAGGTACCGTTGTAATATGAGGTAACCCTCTTCGCTGTCCACTACACCTCCAATTTTGGTGTCATCTGCAAACTTAGTAACAATACCTCTTATGCTCACATCCAAATCATTTACATAAATGATGAAAAGTAGTGGACCCAGCATTGATCTTTGTGGCACTCCACTGATCACAGGCCTACAGTCTAAAAAACAACCCTCCACTGCAACCCTCTGTCTTCTATCTTTGAGCCAGTCCTGTGTCCAAAGGGTGAGTTCTCCCTGTATTCCATGGGATCTAACCTTGCTAATCAGTCTCCCATGGGGAACCTTTTTAAATGCCTTAGTGAAGTCCATATAGATCACATCTACTGCTCTGCCCACATCAATCCTTTTTGTTACTTCTTCAAAAAATTCAATCAAGTTTGTGAAACATGATTCCCATGCATAAAGCCATGTTGACTATCCCTAATCAGTCTTTGCCTTTCCTAATACATGTACATCCTGTTCCTCAGGATTCCCTCCAACAACTTGCCCATCACTGAGGTCAGGTTCACTGGTCTATAGTTCCCTGGCCTGTCCTTACCGCCCTTCTTAAACAGTGGCACCACGTTAGCCAACCCAGTTTTCCTGCACCTCACCTTTGACTATCGATGATACAAATATCTCAGTAAGAGGCTCAGCAATCACTTCTCTAGCTTCCCACAGAGTTCTAGGGTACACCTGATCAGGTCCTGGGGATTTATCCACTCTCGTGTGTTTCAAGACATCCAGCACTTCCTCCTCTACAATATGGACATTTTTCAAGGTATCACCATCTATTTCCTTCCCACAGAGTTCTAGGGTACACCTGATCAGGTCCTGGGGAATTTATCCACTCTCGTGTGTTTCAAGACATCCAGCACTTCCTCCTCTACAATATGGACATTTTTCAAGGTATCACCATCTATTTCCCTACATTCTATATCTTCCATGTCCTTTTTCATGTATCACTTGAAGTAAGACATGCTATTGAAAGCAAACTATACTAATCTAATGGCTTAATGTTGGCTAAGATGCATATAGCCCTGTGAACGTAATGCTTGTACATAACTGTTGCTGTAATAAATATCTGTTGAATTCCTGAATACCTAAATGGTCATGCCAGATATGGGAGATAACATGAGCATTGCCGCATCAGGTAAAACCCCTCTATTGAAGGCAAAATTACACCAGCCGGATGGAATAAAACTACAGAAATAGTACATGCAATAACATTTATTTAGTTTTCTTTATTCAGAAGGGACATGACGATATTGTGTTATATTTTTGTAATTGTAGACATTTCCAAAATTTTAAAATATCACTTTTAATGTGTATACATATAACAGGGAGAAATGATGAAAGATAAATCAACAAGTAATGGGGACCTGGTAACCACCTATCACATTGTCATTTAGGTTTCCCATTCCTTGAGGTGCCAACTGCCCAAGTTTATCTTTATTCAAGATCTTTTGCCTTGCTGAACAGGTCCTGGCATTGTTGCACCTTTCACATTGAGGTAGACATTCTCAAAGATGGATGCAAGGGTGTGAGTCAGGCCATACTTACTGTCGTTCATACGTAGTTGTCTCTGGAACAGTGACACCTCTTCAGTGTGTCATGAAAATTAGTGGAACGTATGCACTCCTGTACATGTAATTGGAAAGGCAAGGACTGATTAGGAATAGTCAACATGACTTTACGCTTGGGACATCATGTCTCACAAACTTGATTGAGTTTTTTGAAGAAGTAACGAAGAGGATTGATGAACGCAGAGCGGTTGATGTGATCTATATGGACTTCAGTAAGGCATTTGACAAGGTTCCCCATGGGAGACTGAGGAGTAAGGTTACATCTCATGGAATACAGGGAGAACTCACCATTTGGATACAGAACTGGATCAAAGGTAGAAGACAGAGGGTTGCGGTGGAGGGTTGTTTTTCAGACTGGAGGCCTGTGACCAGTGGAGTGCCACAAAGATCGGTGCTGGGTCCATACTTTTCATCATTTATAAAAGTTTCTTGCCCCACAAGGCACAAACAATTACAGACGCACTCCATGCCCCAACTCAGAAATTTCTGAAGAGTCACTGGATTTGAAACATTAACTGTGTTTTCTCTCCATACATGCTCCTAGACCTGCTGAGTTTCTCTTGCAATTTCAATTCTTGTTTTAGAAATTTTAGTGTCACATTAATTGCTTTGGTGAATAACTAAAATGATTCTTTTTGAATGACCAGGGCGAATGTTTCTCCAAATGTTGATTATTGCATTACGCAGCAGTGCTGCACAGAGTTTGAAAAGTTGAAAACGTTTCTTCATGTACCCCAAAGAAATCACAGGAATAAATATAGGAAGAATACTTTAACTTCTTTGTCAAGGATAAAATTTATATTCCCTTTTATTCTCCAAACAGGTTTATCAATTTACTTATAAATTATTGATAAAGTACTGTCTTAAATAATGATCCAAAGGATTTTACAAAGTTCTACAAATGATAATGAATGTAATTGTTGGAATTGCCTAATGCTTTGTTTTGAAATTACATTTTCCATTATGATTAAAGCTAAAGTTGAATTAAATTGAAAGTAATTTAATTTTGTTGCAATACTGTCTTGCATTCTAAAAGTTGTAATGCATTTATATTCATGCAAATAAGTTAACCATCATAAACTAGATGACGTTACTTTGGGAATCTGATAAATATGATCAATTCATATCAGTGAAATGAGCTATTCTAAGTAAGTAAAACCAATAATTAGAAATAATATCAGAAAATAACACTACCTTGCACTTTTGGAACTTGGGGGTGAATTTTACTTTTATCTTTCACTAAGTGTGAATTGCGTCAGGTTTTATGAAGGGATTCTCACTGCAGGGCTGAATGAGGTTTCTCATTGTATCTTTCAAAATGCACCTCATTAACTACCTACCCTGCTCCTATAGCATCTCTTACAATTGATTGTAACTCCATTCTGTCATGTACCTTTCCTGGAACAACTCACTCCTCACTCAATAACTGCCAAAAGACTAGTATTCTTTGTATAGGGGCTGTTGTGCACCCAGACAAGTGTTGGCAATCTGATGTTGACCCCCTCACCCCCCCATCAACAATGTATTGCTAAAGGAACCACAAAGCTATGCTGTCCACAACACAGTGTAGTTGACACTCCACCAAACATGCAACTCCATCCTCTCAGCCTTTGTGCTGCTTAATCACAACGGCCATAAACTTTACACATCCTTTACCAATCCTGCCTGAAGATCCTCTCTGAGTCACCACTATTATTTTTCCATTGCTTACTGGCCAACCGCATCTTGTTATTGTTCAGTAGGGGAAGCATTCAGTCAGGTCTGAACATGAGCTTTTATTGACAGCCACCAAAACAGAACTCTAAGAAACAAGGGTGGCACGGTGGCACAGTGGTTAGCACTGCTGCCTCACAGAGCCAGAGACCCGGGTTCAATTCCCGACTCAGGCGACTGACTATGTGGAGTTTGCACATTCTCCCCGTGTCTGTGTGGGTTTCCTCCGGGAGCTCCGGTTTCCTCCCACACTCCAAAGATGTGCAGGTCAGGTGAATTGGCCATGCTAAATTGCCCGTAGTGTTGGGTAAATGTAGGGTAATGGGTGGGTTGCGCTTCGGCGGGTCGGTGTGGACTTGTTGGGCCGAAGGGCCTGTTTCCACGCTGTAATGTAATCTAAAAAAAAACAAGTGAAGGCTGCAGTTTGTCCCGACAATGAGAATCAATGTCGGCATTGTGCCTGTGACAGTGCATGATGGTCTTCCATACCCAGCTCGTATCGATTGGATCTGGGTGTCAATCAGGTCGTGACTACCTTGTATCGCCTGATGAAGCTGAGCTCTGTCATGAGAAAAGGAGAGCCTCCTCTAGCTCAACATCCTCATTCTCCTCCTCAGATGCCAGCTCCCATTTCTCCAGTTCCTCAGCCTCTATTATGTCACCTAATTGCCAATTCCAATTGTGCAGAATGCAGTATGCCAGGATGATGTGGCACACTCCATCCAAACAATGCCAAGGGGCACCACTAGACCTCTCCAAGCTGCAGAGCTGCACCTTTAGCAGCCCTATCATCTGCTCTAAAGTGGCACCCCTCATTACATGAGGACCAACTTGTTGAAGGTGCTGTGCTGGCTGTGTGACCAACACATTGTATCAAAAGGAGTATCTGCTGCATTTTGACACCCTTCCCATTCCAAAACCACCTCAACAATTCAATTTTCCAATAGATTCACGGTGCAGCAATATTCCCATCATCCCACTGAACTCTCACGAATGATAGGACTCTTCCTTTACGTGATTATCACTAACGTCTGCATCACTGAGATGAGAATGTTAGTTTAGCTAGCACCAATGACATGATGAAGTCTGTCTTTGACCAACATGTGACAAATGAACATGTTCACATTCAATATGCATCACCCACGTGCAAAGAAATGATTGGAAATGAAATGTAGTGTAGGTTTGCAAACCATGGTCGATGTATTTACTCCTTCTGTGATCAAATGTCCAACAAACATGGATCCTATGCTTTTGCCCAATAAAATGACATTTACTTCAACCAGTTCCCATTTCATAACTAGAGCACAGCAAAGTGATGGCAAGTAATGCAGACACCATCAATATAGGCTCTGCCTGGTTGCCAGGTATTCCCAGAGTGTACCTATTCTCTTTTAACTTGTACTACTTCCACAGTCCATTTGCACCCAGCAACTGCCATATGGAGACCCATCACATCAAACTTTACCTCCAACTGTCCTTCCTTCCCCCTGACATTCCGCTTTTAATGATGTCCACCCTGGTCTTCTACAGTTTCTGAGGGGGCCATGGTGGCGGTCACTGTCAATAACATCACCATCTCACGCAGTCACACGCCCATATGGGATGTTGTTCCACATGCCCCTGCAAACCCTGAGCTTCCTTCCATTATCGTCCTTGCTCCCACCTTCGGATTTCCCAACAGCCATAACTCCCCCACCCCTTTTGTCAGTGATGCCCCTACAAGACTCTTTTGCACCTTCTTTAATGATCAACGGTGTGCCCAAGGACTATATTAAACCCAGACATGTGACTGACCTGCGATGATCAGTCCTGAGACATGACTGACCATGACTGACCAGATGGTTGACTGCTGTTCCTGCAGCTCACCAACTGATGACACATGATGCTCCTGAGTGCTACTGTTGTCCCTCCAGGATGGACCATTGCCTACTCTCCAAACTGCAGGCAAATACATCTCCTCATAGGGGAACATCCCAAGCTGACAATTGACCATGACCAGACCACCAGATTGTGTGCAGAGTGTAGCCATAACTGATGGTACCAGGACCCCCTGACTGGTAGTGCCCCCACCCCACCCACCCCACCCCCTATTGACACCATGACTGGACTGAGAACTAGCCTGCACCCACATGGCCATTTGACTGAATAAACGTGCAGTTTGTTGGGTGTTAAACTGGTGTCTTGATGTGCCAAACAACTAGCTGTAGGCCCCCTTCCCAGACAGACACCTACTGGCAAACAATCTGCCGGTGTCTCTGTTTGAAACAGCACATCAGTACAGCTACACTAATAGCCTTTGGCTATCGCTGAATTGTCAACACGCTAACAGGCACAGTACGGCATGGATGCTGCATATGTGCAGGTACGAATTAAGTGAACAAGCATCAAGAGAGCAAGCAAGCCGCTCTGAGATTTAACCTGGTCTAATCCGAGAGCTGGGTATCTGTTCTTCTGCACACAGTAACCCTGAACACCTTTCCAATGCTGGTTGCCAGTGAGCCCAGAAATGCAAGTCTCTGCTTCCTAAGCAGCCTGCCAGATTATGATGGATTTTTCAAGATGAAAAGGTTGGTGAAATTGCCTTTGGATATTTAATAAAGGAAGAATGAGGAGGAGAAAGGGTCTCACTTGTTGGTATATTTGCCCAGGATCTTGAAGCAGCAATTCTGCTACCACAGCCTCAGTGAGAAAAAGTGCATTCGAGGAAACCCTTTCACAAAATGGATGTGGGTGTAAGCTGCTGCTTGTTGCAGCCAGAACTGCAGCTGCAGAACAGTGAAAGGATAGCACTGCCAGGGACGGTGAAGACAACCATGTCCATTCGTCTGTACGTCATATTCTTTCAAGACTGCAACAGGCTAGCTTACAATATCTCTCAGTTTGACATCCACTGAATGAGGAAGTTCATAGAATCTCAGTACGCAAACAGAGATGAATATGTTTTATTTGTGTAGTAGCAGGCAGAATGAACATGCACTTCACCCAGTGTAGAGGCTTCCCTTTTGTGTAATGATTGTACCCATCTATCTTTGCAGCAATTGGCCATCAATTCTGTGCAAAACCATAATCAAAAGAGCCCCGTTTCTTCAATGATGAGCTGTGAACAACTATCTTGCAGGCCAATGCCCATGAGGTTGGCAGCAGTCATGATTTCTTTATTCTGTGCCAGTCTGTTGTGCCATCTGCATTTAAAACAACTGCTCTCTGTTGACCACCTGATGCCTACTGTGGTGAGTCACTAATGCTCACAGGATAAACAAGGGCCATGCTACCAGATGGAATGTGATTGATTTGCCATTGTGAGGACATACCTGTTGCAACTGTGTATATAGTGAGTGATATATAGAAAGCAGTATATAGTGAGCAGTATGTAGTGAGCAGCAAAGAAAGGAAAGGAAAGGGAAGAGTAAAGTCTCTGACTGAGACGTATTTGGTCAACTCATCTGACTACAATATCAGTGAGGGCAATCCTAATTCCCCATTCATTGAAGGTCACACACTTTACCTTCTCTCTTTTTCTGGGCATTATGGGACACTCTTTGATAGTATTTAAGTTAACAAAAATCAAAACAAATATTCTAAATGAAATTCTGAACAAAATCACTCAATATTCTATAAAAAGTCATCTGATCAGCCTTGTGTATTTCCTTAATGCCAATCCCCTGGGGGCCTCTGCCTGTCCTCATGCTCTGAATCAGTGTTATGCCAGTAGCTGCTGCATGGCTGCAGGAGGCTGCTTATTTCTGGATTTTTTTTGGTGGGGAGGTGGGGGGAGTTGGTGGGTGATACAGATGAGATTTCAGGATGACCTTGAGCATTCTGGGCCGTGGAAAGTCAGGCTTTAGACTGCATCACCTTTGCATGGCTGACAGGTAATGATGAGGGCACTATCCAGGTTGCATTTCCAGGACAATGAACACTGACATCCTGAGAGAGAACAGATTTATGTTCCATGGTGCCAACATCCTACTGAGGCATCTTAGCAATTGCAGCATTGTATTGGGGTCAGATTGTTGGACGGCTATGAGACCCTGCAATCGCTTTACACACTGGCATCTACAGTCATAATGGTCACAGGCTAAGCTTGTAAGTTTTAATATTGTCAGCATTTGTTGTTATCATATTCTTGGTTTCCTTGTGTAGCCAAAGAAAATCTATAGAGTCTACTGAGCTGAGCAACAATGCTGACCAGATATCCCAACCCAATCTAGTCCCACCTGCCAGCACCCAGCTCATATCACTCCAATCCCTTCCTCTTCATATATCCATCTAGATGCCTTTTAAATGTTGCAATTGTACTAGCCTCCACCACTTCCTCTGTCAGACTATTCCACTCATGCACCACCCTCTGCGTGAACAAGTTGCCGCTTTGGTCTCTTTTATATCTTTCCCCACTCACCCTAAACCTATGCCTTCCAGTTCTGGATTCCCCCACCCAGGGAAAAGACCTCGTTTATTTATCCTATCCATGCCCCTCGTGATTTTATAAACCTCGATAAGGTCACTCCTCAGCCTCCCATGCTCCAGGGAAAACAGGCCCAGCTTATTGTGGGCGGCATGGTGGCACAGTGGTTAACACTGCTGCCTCACAACGCCAGAGACCCGGGTTCAATTCCCATCTCAGGCAACTGTCTATGTGGAGTTTGCACATTCTCCTCGTGTCTGCGTGGGTTTACTCTGGGTACTCCAATTTCCTCCCACAGTCCCAAAAATGTGCAGATTAGGTGAATTGGCCATGCTAAATTGCCCATAGTGATATGTGAAGGGGTAAATATAGGTCTGGGTGGGTTGCTCTTCGGAGGATCGGTGTGGACTTGTTGGGCCAAAGGGCCTGCTTCCACACTGTAAGTAATCTAATCTATTGAACCTCTCCCTATGGCTCAAATCTTCCCACCCTGACAACAACCTTGTAAATCTTTTCTGAACCCTTTCAAGTTTCATAACATCCTTCTGAAGGAAGAAGACCAGAATTGCACGCAATAATCCAAAAGTGGCCTAACCAAAGTCCTGTACAGCTGCAACATGACCTCCCAACCCCTGTACTCAATACTCTGACCAATAAAGGAAAGCATGCCAAATGCCTTCTTCACTATCCCATCTACCTGTGACTCCACTTTCAAGGGGCTATGAACCTGCCCTCCAAGGTCTCTTTGTTCAGCAACACTCCCAGGACCTTACCAATAAGTATATACGTCCTGCTAAGATTTGCTTTCTCAAAATTCAGCACCTCACATTCATCTGAATTAAACTCCATCTGCCACTTCTCAGCCCATTGGCCCACCTAATCAAGATCCCATTGTAAGCTGAGGTAACCTTCTTCACTGTCCACTACACCTCCAATTTTGGTATCATCTGCAAACTTACTAACTATACCTCTTAAGCTCACATCCAAATTATTTACATAAATGACAAAAAGCAGTGGACCCAGCACCGATCCTTGTGGCACTCCACTGGTCACAGGCCTCCAGTCTGAAACACAACCTTCCACCACCACCCTATGTCTTCTACCTTTGAGCCAGTTCTGTATCTACCTGTAATATGACCCCACCCTCTATTAAGCTGGCTTTCATGTCCTCTGCCATAGATGCAGCCCACTTGCACATGATGACTCATCGCATATAAGCTGCCCTTTATAGTGTCAATATCTGAGGTGGCAGTTTTGAGTGATGGAAAGAGTGATGGTTGTTCTTCATCGCTGTCTTTCTGCTTTTTCATCTCTTGTTCTTCTACCCGTTCCTAGTCAGATAGCATCTGAAACAAGAAAAGCAAATGCTACATGCTTACACCAAGTGCAGTTTGCATGTCAAAATGGATTATGAAGTGAGGAGGTGGAGAATGAGATGTGAGGAGATGCAAGTGTGACAATACCATCACTATTAATAGCTTCATCTCACACCAGTCATACCACTCCAATATTTGTTTCCATCATCTAATGTGGTTCAAACTCCATGAAGATAAAGCTGAAGCTTGGAATAAATTGATAACATGTTTTGCTTCACAGTAAAACTTGTTTGTTCAATCAAAAAAACTTCCAAGACAATCAAAGAACAGGTTATACTTTGCCCATCAGCGAGTGGCTTGACCTGAGCTGAAAAAGGTGGGGCAAAATTCAAAATCCCAAAGTAGATGCAGAGATTGCAATACACAATTTACCAATGCTAATTCCCTTCAATGTGGACAGGAAGCACAATTGTGTTTTCTGCATCCTACTGCTGGGCACTTTGTTGTGATTAATGCCACAACAGAGGCTCAAGCAATAATGACACTCGCACAACTTATAGCTCATCTTGAACATCTTCATGTGAAACTGCCTGCAGGCTGCAACAGAGAAAGGGGAGAAAGTCTGAGTGGGAAGAACCCTTAATAATAGTTATTAATGTAAGAATTGGAGAAGTGCAGAGGTGACGTCTATCCACAAGAGGCCAACCAGACAAACCCTGAGAAGGTAAAGGGCTAGGTAACCATGACGGTCAATGACATCAAAGTAGCCTCAAGACCAGGATGCAGTTATCCAAGAAATGTAATTTTCTCACATAGGTGGGCATGGTTCATCATCTTCCTTCACTCACCCATCAATAGTCTCTAGGAGGCATGACTCATGTTCATGGTTTCACTCAACTTTGTCCAAATGGCATTGTTCCAAACTGTGCACCACATGTCACAGCTTGTGCACACTGCCAACTATTCAACCATGACAGCCACATCACCCCAAAGTATTATACTGCACTTACCAACCTTAACACCCACTTTCATTCCGAACATGTGTTTCATAACTGGAGACAGTAATACCTGACCAGCAGGGAACAGGCTTGGTTCCATACCCTTAATCCATGTAGGAGCTGCTATTCAATATTATGTTCAGATGAAAATATCAAATGAGTACAGCTGATTCCACAGAAGCCACAGATATTTACAGCAGATCTGTATTTGTAACATCCCTCCAAAGCTTTTTAGTGTTCTGAGAGAAATAGCCTCAACTACCAAAGTTGTTTTTTTCCAATTCAAAGTCCTAGGATTGAATATTATTTTATTTGTCCTACTGTTTTGCTTGTCAAGGGTCTTACAATTACTTGAATGCGTGCAAACCAAACTGACTAAAATGATCTGAATGCATTGATACCACCCTAAGCATTGTATTTTCAGTTTAATTTGTATTATTCAAACAATTTATCCTAAAACTGTATTTATTTTTCCAACAATCTCGCCACACTCTCTGTCTTTGATCCACTATGGTCTCTACATCTCTTTCATAGTCTTTGAACATTATTATGCATGCAGGGCACAGAATTCAACAACAGCTAATATTGATAACAACAGTTTTGTAGGTTCAGAAACAAATTAAGATCAGAATACAATGCCTGCATATAAATTGAATACCATACAGATTATAGATATATGCTGGTAAATTATAAGGCACGGTGATTTGAATTGGAAATAATAAATACTGGTGCAACTAGTTACATGATACAGGAAGGGAATTTATAATGGAGTGCACATAACAGCACTAGTGTCAATATGTACTAGTCTGGGACCTCCAAACCTGCAAGCTCTTCACAATGAAATGGGGAGAGCAGCAGGGTAGTCCATTTTTCCCTGCAATGAAGTCATATGGATGAATTACAACTCCATTTGTAAAAAGGTAATTTCAAGGTTGTGTTTTTAAATGTCTGATTTTGAAATAATAGAATTCTGTCTGAGATACTGACTACAACTTTCAATATTCACAACTTAAACTGGCATATCCTGCTAATGGGGAAGTGGAAATGTTCAGTATCAGAACTGCCATGCTCCCTCTTACACAGGCATTGTTCAGAGTAAATTATGGTTCTACCCAATAACTGGACATGACTGCAATTATAACATAATTAGATCCAGGGTCCTTCCAGTGCACTCAAATTCTAACTGGACTGCACACAAAGGTCCTGGAACTTTTTGAAGTAACAGTAGCCAGCTGGTAATCTCATTGCTTGAAAATATATATATGAAGAATCATGATCCAGCTCTTTGAAAACAGTGCGCTATAATCTGCCTTGAAGATTGTAGCTGTAACAATTAAAGGTTGAATTTGTGTTTTGTTTTTGAATGTGTTTCGCTTTGGCAGGCTGCATAGTAGCAGTGTTGGAAGATTATCCCACAATTGCATATTTTAAGTCAGAAAACATTTGTTATACTATATGATTGCTGGTTTAGCTCATTTTTTTAATGGATGTGCATATGGATTACTTTTTTCTACTTATTATCATAGCGTGCACAGCAGCTTTCTGTGGTGTTAACTCCTCACAGAAGAAAGCAATTATGTTATTTTTCATTCTAGGTTAAATCACCAGTTAGGTTAAATCACATACAGAAGGATATCAAAAACTGAATGATAGAAATGAAATACCAGTTGTCATTTAACTATTTATGGAAAAAATAACAAGCAATGAATTGTGCCTGTAACAAAAACAGGAATGGCTGGCAAGACTCAGTAGATCTGGCAGCACCTATTAGAAGAAAGCAGAGACAATGTTGTGATGAATCTTCTAACTGCCTGAGGAATGCCTTGGGTATCTCCTCCTGTGGAGGTACATCTTCAACTATGATCATTTCTTCCAAAGGAATTGGGGGATCTACTGTGTGGAGCTTTTAATACCCATTAGCTTTTAGAACATAGAAGAATAAAACGCAGTACAGGCCCTTTGGCCCTCGATGTTGCGCCGATCCAAGCCCACCTAACCTATACTAACCCACTATCCTCCATATACCTATCCAATGCCCGCTTAAATGCCCATAAAGAGGGAGAGTCCACCACTGCTACTGGCAGGGCATTCCATGAACTTACGACTCGCTGAGTGAAGAACCTACCCCTAACTTCAGTCCTATATCTACCCCCCCTTAATTTAAAGCTATGCCCCCTTGTAATACCCGACTCCATACGCGGGAAAAGGTTCACACTGTCAACCCTATCTAACCCCCTAATCATCTTGTACACCTCAATCAAGTCACCCCTAAACCTTCTTTTCTCTAATGAAAACAGCCCCAAGTGTCTCAATCTTTCCTCATACGATCTTCCTACCATACCAGGCAACATCCTGGTAAACCTCCTCTGCACCCGTTCCAGTGCCTCCACATCCTTCCTATAGTATGGCGACCAAAACTGCACACAATATTCCAGATGCGGCCGCACCAGAGTCTTATACAACTGCATCATGACCTCAGGACTCCCGAACTCAATTCCTCTACCAATAAAAGCCAGTACGCCATATGCCTTCCTCACCGCACTATTTACCTGGAGACTCCAACTCCTCTTGTTGCAGCACAATGACAGGGGTTTCAGTAAGAAATGGCTCCCAGCAACAGCAGACCAACAGAGATGGGGTACGGGCATTCAAACGTTCACAAGCATATCATCTCCTCTGTACTACTTCGCAATGTTTTACGTAATATATGTTAGCATCTACTTGACTGGAAGCACAGCAAATTGCAGTGCTCATGGAACTGCCACACAGGAAGAGACGGCATTGATCACGGGGTTACACACCATTCGTTCCGAAAGCGCCATTCCTCACACCTGATGTCAATATCTGTGAAGAACATTTTCAGTGATTCAGAGAAATACTCAGTTTTCCATCTGGCATGTAGCATGTAACGTTAAGAATGATGTCATAACTCTTTATTTGCTGTTGTGTAATATGCTGTTGTGTAAATAAACACGTTGTCAAACTTCCCAGATTCTGTTGTTCCAAATCTGGTTTCACACAGAATCACAAAGTGTGCCGTACCACAGACGGAGCTCTTGCAGCTCACCTTCTCTCTGCTAGCTCTCCAGTACCATTCTATTGCTCTCTCCATGTCACTCTGAAATGTATCCTTTTCACGTAAGCATCGAATTCCCCTTTCTGTCCATCGAATCAGAACCTTTGTCACTGTCCGATAGTGATTTATGGACATGTGCTAGTCCCTGTGCGAACCCATTCTTCCTCATGTCACTTCCACTTCCTTTCCTGATGACCGTCAATCGCTGCCGAGCTGTTCTAGTCACTTTCATATGTTGGAGCGTTTTCCTTCCTTATTTTACTCTCTTTGGACCCTTCATGAATTTGAAAATGTCAAGCTGATTCAAAAAGTTTTAGTCTGGAAAAGCATAGCCAGTCAAGCAACATCAGGAGCAGGAAAATCGACATTCCAGTCAGAAGCCCTTAATCTGGAATGAGGGGAGGTATAAGGGTGCTGATAGATAAATAGGAGGGTAGGTGGCGCTGGAATGGGAGTAGTGCTGGGAAATCAATCAGTTTATGCAGGTTGCAGGGTGATGATGATAGCTTGGAGCGGAGTGGAGCTGATTCTTAGCAAGGAAGATGGACAGATGGGACCGTCAATAAGGTGGAGCCGAATTGGAGGGTTTGATCTGCGATGGGAGGATAGGGAGGGGAGTTGAGGAAACTGGTGAAGTTAACATTGATGCCGATTGGTTGATGGGTCCCTTCGAGGAAGGCGAATTGTTCATGCATTTGAGGGTGGACGAAACCCAGGGCTTGCATATCTTTGAAGTGGGAGGGGGAAGGTGAAGAATTCAGCTACAGCAAGGTGTGATTGTTTGGTGCTTGTGTCCCAGAGATTTTCTCTGCAATGCTCTGCGAATGAGGGTCGTATCTCCCCAGTGATAAGGAAATCCCGTCCTGAACAATAGACACAGTACATGGTTAGATGTGCAGGAAAATCTCTTCTGGATGTGGAAGCATCCTTTGGGGCGGTGGAGAGAGTTGATGGATGTTGATGGTGAGTGTTTTTCACCTCTTTCGATGGCAAGTGAATACCAGCTTTCAGCCTTCTGTTCTCCTCAGAGAACTGCCCCAATTTTACCGTATAGCTTCACAGCTGACATTGTACGTCCGCTGCACCATTCACTATAGAGGGGATGTCTGAGGAAGGTTCTATACACAGAGAGTTGCAAATGCATGGAATGCGTTGCCAGTAGTGGTGGTGGAAGCAGAGTCATTAGGGACACTTAAGAGACTGCTGGACATGAACATAGATAACAGTGAGTAGAGGGGTGCGTAGGTCAACTTATTTTATTTCACATTAAGATTAACCGTCGGCACAACGTCGTGGGCCAAAGGGCCTGTTCTTTTCTCCGTTCTATGTTCTGACGGCACAGACCATTCCAATTGTGGCCTTCAGTTTCCTGAGTTCCACAGTCTTTCTCGACAGTAAGTTCTCGAGTGAAATATTTGTTTTGTGTCTTAGTCATCTCCTGTTGTCGTTCCACACATCGATGGCCTCACTGCTCTTTCAAGGCCCCATTTCCTCCCCAGTTACTCTTTTGCCCTTAATATATATGGACAATCACTTCCAATATTCTTAACATTCTCGCCCATTTTTGTATTCCTGATTTCCATCCAAAGTGCATTTCTCCAGCCCCTATGCCTATTAAGGTTTCACTTGATCAAGCTGACTGTACCTGACATGTGTCCTGTTTTTCTTGACCAGAGCCTTAATAGCCAGCCGATGTTTCACAATGCACGCTAACAAGAAGATGCTGGGCGCGGAAGGCTCAGTTTATCCCACTTTTAAAGTGTCTCCCTTGCCAGACTTCCCTTTTCCTGCAAATAGACTTCCATAATTACCTTTTGAAATGGATCATGATTGATCTTGTCCTATCATAGAACTTGAATTTGTGTACCAGCCCTCAAGCAATGCCACACCTCCCCCTCTTTTACCCCCCCCTCTGACCCTACTAAAACATTTAAATCCTGGAAACTGCAACAGCCAATCCTGTCCCTGTTCTAGCCATGTCTCCGTAATAGCCACAACATCGAAATCCCAGGTACCAACCCACGCTGCAAGTTTTCTGCTGTTCTGGAACTGTTTATGATTACTGCACATCCTTTGGAAAAGACCTTTTATTTCCACATATAACATATCTTTGTCATAGCCAAACACTACGTTTGCTGTGGTATACATTTTGTACCACAGTGTTGACATGGACTCTTAGTATCTGATTCTTTCTTCCTCTCCACAGATACTGCTCGACCTGCTGAGTGTTTCCAGCAACTTCTGTTTTTATCTCTGATTTCCTGCATTTGTAATCCTTTGGATTATTTTTCTTAATATTTTATATTTTGTTTACTTTTTGTGTTGTGTTGTCATGTGTCTGTTGAGGGTGTTTGTACTGTTGCTCTTCCGTGGTAAAAGTTGTTCTTCTCTCCTGTCAGGATTTGTCCTTGATTTTTCCTAGTCTCTGATTCAAAGATAAATTTGATAGCTTTTTCCAAAGTTAATTCTTACTTGGGTTATAAAAGGTCTGATAATGACTGGCTAAAAATTCCAACTATAATTCTGTCTCTTATGAATTCTGATTGCAAGGCTCCATCCACACATGTTTGAATCTGTACAGCTCATTCGTTATATTGTCAACAGAATCCCCAGGAAGTTGAACTCTTCAGATAAATCTTACTCAATTAAGGATTGTATTTGCTCTTAAGTTAAATTTATTATCAATAGAATTTTATAACATTGTCCAAAGTATCTATATCATTGATTTTCTTTTAAAACACCATCCGCTGAAGAGCTTACTTATAAAATAGTGTATTAACCTCTCCTAATTCTGATTGGTTCCAGTTTAGAAGCAATTCTGAAATTTAGCAACTGTGTTCACCATAAAAATTCAGTGTTGTGTTTTATTATAACCATCGCTGATGTGGAATCTTCAAGGAAGCATTATGTCTTTTTCCATTTTTCAATTACTGTGAAAGAATATTAAGTATATATAGTTTCAATTGCGTTTTAAAGCCATCAGCTTATCTCGTGTATTCAGGAATATATTTTGATTTTAAATTACTGTAAGGCTTGAAAGTGTCCTCAGCTGTTTTCTTCATTTGCCATTCAATTCAATATCATTGCTGAGCTGTAACAAATTTTAATAAAACTTTAAATTAGATTCGCTTGTTTTTCTGTTGTGATTTATTGCTTCCAAATCCTTTTTTGCAAAGGATTTGTATTTTTAAAACTAAATTCCTGTACAATTGTAATGTTATCCGAATAAAGATTTTCAAATTTTGTTAATATCTTAAAAGTTGTAAATTTTTTTCACTCAGAGTTGTCCAACAGTCAGCCCATAGATGTGTTCCGCTAAGGGTCCTATGTGGCCTGTGAAGTCCTTGTTCAGAATTCAATCAAAGGCTCTGAGTTAGGTGTATAGGCATTTGCAGTGCAAAGATGGCCTCTTAGCACATTGTGTCTAAGATAGTCAAAGATCTGACAACATTAGTGCTATTCTCCAGCTCTTAGTACATAGTCCTGGAAGCTATAATAATCCAAATGGATAGCTAAATACTGTTTAAATATGTGAATGTTTCTACATCAACCACCCTTTCAGGCAGTGAGTTCAGCCACTTCCTACATAACCTTGCGTATCTGCTGCACCCAGAATGCATTTCCACTGTGAAAGGTGCAGAATGGTTTTAGACATTGCTGCTTAGCTTTAAATAGTCATACAAACTTGGGTCCCTGCTGAGATATATAATTATTCAACAATGTATTCAGTCATGCACTGCATGCTTCAATGGTAGAAAATAGCACTATACTGCATGATCGTCAATTTTGTGCCCAAAGTAATTAACTGTTAAAAGGATGATTTTGAAATCACTAATACATTTTTACACAAACACTCACTTTCTAATTAAGGTAATCAGTATTTTGCAAAGAGTATATTTCTCAAAGATCCTGTTTTCAAGTATTCATTGTTGAATTTTAATATTTCATACAATCATAGAATGACCACAGAGGATGAGGTCATACAGCCTATTGCATCTGTGACAATTGCCAGTGAGAGCAACTCCTTCTGATGACAATGCACGCAATACTGTGTAGAAACTGCAGATTATCCCTAATCCATTCCAATATCGTCCGTGCCTTTGAATATGTTCCTCTTTATTCCAAAGTCAAACACATGCTGATCTGTAGTTCTATAAGGACTGCAGTATTTCCGTATTTTACTCCGTTCATGCATTTGTTTGCCTAGATTGTGCAGATTTGTCATAATATTCCACCATTTTGGATAGCAAATACCTTTCGCACTTCATTTGTATATGTTTACTTTCCATTAAAGAGCAGAATTTACCATCTTTGAACAATTTGTCTGGTCTTCACCCAAACAGTGGTGGGACCAATATTCTTGTGGGTAGTACTGTTGGATGGACTTTAAACTAGTTTGGCAGGGGGACACGAGGCTAAGGGAGGCTCTGAGTTAGCTAGGGTGAGTGAGGGCTTAAGGAAAAAGAGAAACAAGACAGTAAATAAAAAGCAAAAATCAGCTGAGCAGTGTAGCACTAAGATGAGTGGAAACTAGGTCATAGAGTCATAGAGAGAAACAGCACGGAAACAGACCCTTTGGTCCAACCTGTCTACACCGACCAGATATCCCAACCCAATTTGGTCCCACCTGCCTGCACCCGGCCCATATCCCTCCAAACACTTCCAATTCATATACCCATCCAAATGCCTCTTAAATGTTGCAATTGTACCAGCCTCCACCATATCCTCTGGCAGCTCATTCCATACACGTACCACCCTCTACGTGAAAA
>NC_057711.1:63322477-63346893 GCF_004010195.1 Chiloscyllium plagiosum | reverse complement strand
CCTGTCCATCCCTGAGCCATGTTTCTGTAGTTGCTATGATATCCCAGTCCCATGTTCCTAACCATGCCCTGAGTTCATCTGCCTTCCCTGTTAGCCCCTTGCATTGAAATAAATACAGTTTAATTTATTAGTCCTATTTTGTCCCTGCCAGCCCTGACTGTTTGACTCACTTCTGTTCTCAACTGTACCAGTCTCAGATTGATCTCTTTCCTCACTATCTCCCTGGGTCCCACCCCCACCTTACTAGTTTAAATCCTCCCATGCAGTTCTAGAAAATCTTCTTGCCAGTATATTAGTCCCCTTCCAATTTAGGTGCAATCTGTCCTTCTTGTACAGGTCACTTCTACCCCAAAAGAGATTCCCAATGATCCAAAAATGTGAATCCTTCTCCCATACACCAGCTGCTCAGCCATGCATTCATCTGCTCTATCCTCCAATTCCTGCCCTCACTAGCTCGTAGCAATGGGAGTAATCCAGATATTACTACCCTTGAGGACCTCCTTTTAAAATTTCTAATCTCCATTCAGAATCTCAACCTTTTCCCTTCCTATGCCGTTGGTTCCAATGTGGACAATGACCTCTTGCTGGCCCCTCTCCCCCGTGAGAACATTCTCACCCTGATACATCCTTGATCCTGGCACCAGGGAAACAACACACCATTCTGCTTTTTCTCTGCTGGGCAAAGAAACATCTGTCTGTACCTCGGACTACAGAATCCCCTAACACAATTGATCTCTTGGAAGCCAGCGTACCCCTCGTTGCATTAGAGCCAGTCTCAATACCAGAAACTTGGCTGTTCGTGCTATGTTCCCCTGAGAATCCATCACCCCGTACATTTTCCAAAACAGCATACCTGTTTGAAATGGGGATAGCCACAAAACACTCCTGCCCGAGGTGCTGACCTCTCTTACCCTTCCTGGAGTTAACCCATCTATGTGACTGTATCTGAGACTTCCCACCCCCCCCCCTTCCTATAACTGCCATCCATCACATACTGTTGCTGTTGCAAATTCCTCATCGCTTTTATCTGTCTCTCCAACCGATCCACTCGATCTGATGAGATTCGCATCCAACAGCATTTATGGCAGATGTAATGCGCAGTAACCCTTAAACTCTTTTTAAACTCCCACATCTGACAAGAAGTACATATTATTGCAAAGGCCATTTTTGCTCCTTCACAATCTACAGACCCAGAAAATAACACCGTCTTATTCCTCTACAAAACACTGCACCAGATTAAATTAAGAGCTATGTCTTATATTTTAAGTTTAATCAAGAGACTTATCTCCAGAAACACATAATCAAGAAAGAATCCACTGTACTCACTAATACAGCCTTTCTCTTGCACAGACTTAAAACAACAATTAACTTATCTGATTCTGTGCTGTGAACTTCACCCAAACTGGTTCCTCCAAGATAAGTTGTGAAATTCACTGTTTGTTAATTTTCCCAGACGCACTCCTATGTCCAGCGACACATGAATTCAAAAACAGCAAAGGCAGTAACTGTGCAGGTTCTCTCTCTCTCTCTCTCTCTCTCATTCTCTCTCTCCTGCACTGTCCTCACCATGTGCTTCCTTTGTCTGCTCTTCTCCCTTTTAAAACTGTTGTTGTTTTGACCTTTTTTTTCCAAAGTTCCAAAACAATAAAACAGCATAGAAAACAGTAATTGCTGCTCCTGGAATTTGAGGAAATCACCTCCAGCACCTAAAATACCTCAAAAAAAAGGAGCAGCTCTTACAGCCAGTAATTTTTCCCATCTTCCATCTTGGATTACCCAGAATCCTTTTTTTTGACAGAAAAAGAGAGAATAAAGGTTCTTCTGGTGGAAGTGTTAAGATTCAAAAATAAGGTATGAAAACTAGCATAAGGGCACTTTACCTGAATGCTTGTAGCATTCGAAACAAGGGAAATGAGGTAACTGCACAAATCATAGTGAATGGGTTTGATTTAATGGCAATTACAGAGACATGGTTGCAGGCGGTCATGACTGGGCGTTAAATATCCAGGAGTATCAGACTCTTCGGAAAGATAGACAGGAAGGTTAGGGAGGTGGTGTAGCCTTGACATTTAAGGATGACCTCAGGGCATCAGTGAGAGATGATATCGGTTCTATGGAGAAAAAGATTGATCAATGTGGATGGAAATTAGAAAAGGTAAGGGGGAAAAGACGCTGACAGGCATAGTCTATAGGTCACCAAATACTAACATCCTGGAGGGGCAGACATTAACCACGCAAATAACTGACACATGTCAATATGGTGCAGCATTATCATGGGGGATTTAATCTACATAATGAATAGTCAAACCAAGTTGGTCAAGGCAGCCTTGTGGAGGAGTTCATTGAACGTATCCGTGATAGTTTCTTTGAACAGTATGTAATGGAATCTAGGAAGGAGCAAGCTATCTTAGAGCTGGTTCTGTGTAATGAGACAGGAATAATTGATGGTCTCATAGTTATGGATCCTCTCAGAAGGAGCAGTCACAATATGGTTGAATTTAAAATACAAATGGAGGGTGAAAAGGTAGAGTTCAATAACCCTGTCTTGTGCTTAAATAAACATGACTATAATGGGATAAGGTAGATGGGAGCAAACACTATATGATGGGACAATTGAGGAACAGTCAGACTTTCAAACAGATTTTTCAAAGTGCTCAGCAAAAGTATATACAAGTGAAAAGGAGGGACTGTAGGAACTAATGAAATAAAGGAGGGTATCAAATTGAAAACTAATGCATACAAAGTGACTAAGATTAGTGTAAAACTGGAGGAATGGGAAATCTTTAAAGTCAATAGAAAGCCATGAAAAAAGCTATAAAGAATGGTATGATAGATTATGAGAGTAAACTGGCTCAGAAAATAAAAAACAGACAGCAAAGGTTTCTACAAATATGTAAAGTGAAAAAGAATAGCTCAGGTAATGAGAATGAGAAGGGAGATTGAATAAGGGAAATGAGGAAATGACTAAGGCATTGAACAGGTATTTTGTGTTGTTCTTCACAATGGAAGACACAAATAACATGCCAATAATTGATGACAATGAGGGTCTGGCAAGTGAGAACCTAGAAACAATCATTATCACTAAAGAGGTAGTATTGGAAAACTAATGGGCAAAAGGTAGACAAGTCACCTATTCCTGATGGAATGCATCCCAGGGTACCAAAAAGAGATGGCAGGGGAAATAGCAAAAGTGCTTATGGTAATTTACCAAAATTCATGGGACTCTGGGGCAGTTCTGGCAGATTGGAAACAGCAATTGTGATGTCACTGTTTAAAAAAGGAGGCAGACAAATGGTGAGTAGTTATAGGCCCATTAGCTTAACTTCTGCAGAGGGAATAATACTTAAATCCATGATCAAGGAAGAAATAGCCAGACATTTGGATAGAATTGTCCCATTGGGTAGATTCAGTATGGGCTCATGAAAGACAGATCATCTTTAACTAATTTACTAGAATTCTTTGAGGACATTGTGAGCACTATGGACAACAGGGAACCAGTGGATGTGGTAAATTTGAAGTTCCAAAAGGCATTCAACAAGGTGCCACAAAAAAAGACTTCTGCATTAGATAAAGGTACACGGCATTACAGGTGTTTTTCTAGTTGGCGATCAGTTGCAAGTGGTGTGCCTCAGGGATCAGTATTAGGACTGCAATTGTTTACAATTTACATAGATGGTTTAGAGTTGGGAACAAGTGTAGTGTGTCAAAGTTTGCAGATGACACTAAACTGAGTGGTATAGCAATGTGTGCAGTGAACACTGCAAGTCTGCAGAGGGATACAGATAGGTTAAGTGAATGGGCAAGTGTTTGGCAAATGTTGGTAAATGTGAGGTCATCTGCTTTGTTAGGAATAGCAGCAAAATAGACTATTATTTAAATGGTGAAAAATTGCAGCATGCCACTGGACCTGGGTATCCTTGTACATAAATCAAAAAAATTGGTTTGCAGGTGCAGCAGGTAATTAAGAAGGCAAACAGAATATTATCCTTCATTGCGAGAGGGGTGGAGTTTAAAAATAGGGAGGTTTTGCTGCAGCTGTATAGGGTGCTGGTGAGGCCACACCTGGAGTACTGTGTACAATTTTGATCTCGTTACTGGAGAAAGATGTACTGGCTCTGGAGTGGTACAGAGAGTTGAGAGGGTTGGCTCATGAGGAGAGATTGAGTTGGCTGGAACTATACTCATTGGACTTTAGAAGAATGGGGGGGAACCTAAGGGAAACACGTAAAATTATGAAGGGAACAGATAGAATAAGATAGAAGCACGGAGGTTGTTTCCACTGGTGGGTGAAACTAGAACGAGGGGGCACAGCCTCAAAATAAAGAGGCACAGATTTAGGACTGAGTTGAGGAGGAACTTCTTCTTCCAAAGGGTTCTGAATCAATGGAATTTCCTGCACAGTGAAGCAGTTGAGGCTACCTCATTGAATGTTTTTAAGACAAAAATAGCTATTTGAACAGTAAAGAGTTATGGATAAATGGAGCTGAATCCACTAAAAAGATCAGCCATGATCTTACTGAATGGCAGAGCAGACCAGAGGGGCCAGATAGCCTATTCCTGTTCCTAGTTCTTATGTTCTTAACTCATGGTTTACAACAAGTGTGATTTCCAACCCCAAGGGCTGTCCACATGGCATCACAATCAAATGGGAAAGAACCAATGGAAAAGCATCTTCTCTACTCAATTAACCACAACAGGCAGGTTCCAGAGGTGGGAGGCATAACCAGAGGGCCCGAGACTCCATGTAAATGGCAGCCCCATTGAGTGAGAGTTGGGTGCTCCTGAGGAATGGATGGGATTGCAGAATGCTCCCAAATGGAGACATTGTCCATAGCATTTGCTTATTTACAAATCAGTCAGGGCCAGGGTCTCAGTGTGAGGGGAAACCCTGTGGCTATGATTATCTTATCAAAGTGGATTTGTGCTGGGATAATTACAAGAGACCTGAATGATTCCCCAGTGACATTCTTACACCAGAGAAGGCAGATGGGGTTAATGTCAATTGTGCAAAAGGAAGAATGGCCTCAGTACTGAATAACAGTCTATGCATCTTTCTAAAAGTTCAGGAAGGTAAACATGGAGCACAATGATGTTTTACAGAACCTTCATACATAAAAGAACAAAACACTTTTCATTTAGAGCTGTTTCACTAATACTTTCGTATGGCATGTCATCAAGTACTTTGAAGTTGAATAGGAATTTTAAAAACTTTAGCTGCTAGCTACAAATACATTAAGGACAAAAGTGTAACTAGGGAGAGTATAGGGCCCCTCAAAGATCAGCAAGGCGGCCTTTATGTGGAGCCGCAGAAAATGGGGGAGATACTAAGTGAGTATTTTGCATCAGTATTTACTGTGGAAAATGATATGGAAAATATAGAACGTAGGGAAATAAATGGTGACATCTTGCAAAATGTCCATATTACAGAGGAGGAAGTGCTGGATGATTTGAAATGCATAAAAGTGGATAAATCCCCAGGACCTGATCAGGTGTACCCGAGAACTCTGTGAGAAACTAGGGAAGTGATTGCTGGACCTCTTACTGAGATATTTGTATCATCGATAGTCACAGGTGAGGTGCCGGAATACTGGAGGTTGGCTAGTGTGGTGCCACGGTTTAAGAACGGCAGCAAGGACAAGCCAGGGAACTATAGAACAGTGAGCCTGACCTCGGTGGTGGGCAAGTTGTTGGAGAGAATCCTGAGAGACAGGATGTACATGTATTTGGAAAGGCAGGGACTGATTAGGGATAGTCAGCATGGCTTTGTGCATGGGAAATCATGTCTCACAAACTTGATTGAGTTTTTTGAAGCAGTGACAAAGAGGATTGATGAGGGCAGAACATTGGACGTGATCTATATCGACTTTAGTAAGGCATTCAATAGGTTCCCCATGGGAGACTGATTAGCAAGGTTAGATCTCATGGAATACAGAGAGAGCTGGCCATTTGGATACAGATCTGGCTCGAAGGTAGAAGACAGGGTGTGGTGGTGGAGGGTTGTTTTTCAGACTGGAGGCCTGTGACCAGTGGAGTGCCACAAGGATCAATGCTGGGTCCACTACTTTTCGTCATGTACATAAATGATTTGGATGTGAGTGTAAGAGGTATAGTTAGTATGCTTGCAGATGACACCAAAATGGGAGGTATAGTGGACAGTGAAGAGGGTTACCTCAGATTACAACAGGATCTTGATCAGACGGGCCAATGGGCTTAGAAGCGGCAGATGGAGTTTAATTCAGATAAATGTAAGGTGTTGCATTTTGGGAAAGCAAGTTTTAGCAGGACTTGTACACTTAATGGTAAGATCCTCAGGAGTGTTGCTGAACAAATACATCTTAGAATGCAGGTTCATAGCTCCTTGAAAGTGGAGTTGCAGGTAGATAGGATAGTGAAGAAGGTGTTTGGTATGCTTTCTTTTATTGGTCAGAGTATTGAGTACAGGAGTTGGGAGGTTATGTTGTGGCTGTACAGGACATTGGTTATGCCACTGTTGGAATATTGTATGCAATTCTGGTCTCCTTCCTATCGGAAAGATGTTGTGAAACTTAAAAGGGTTCAGAAAAGGTTTACAAGGATGTTGCCAGGGTTGGAGGATTTGAGCTGTAGGGAGAGGTTGAATAGGCTAGAGCTATTTTCCATGGAGTGTCAGAGGCTGAGGGGTGGCCTTATAGAGGTTTACAAAATTATGAGGGGCATGGATAGGGTAAATAGACAATTTTTTTTTTCTGTGGTGGGGGGAATCCAGAACTACAGGGAATGGGTTTATGGTGACAGGGGAAAGTATATAAAAGAGACCAAAGAGGCAACTTTTTCATGCAGAGGTAGTATGTGTATGGAGCTGCCAGAGGAAGTGATGGAGGCTGGTACAATTGCAACATTTAAAAGGCATCTGGATGAGTATATGAATAGGAAGGGTTTTGAGGGATATGGGCTGGGTGCTGGGCAGGTGGGACTAGATTGGGTTGGGATATCTGGTTGGCATGGACTAGTCAGACTGAAGGGTCTGTTTCCATGCTGTACATATCTATGACTCTATGACTCCCTTAATTTGAATGATATAGAAGTTAAGTAGCTCAACTAACTCGATGGCTAACAGACATCTCAGAACAAGGCTGGCAACACAAACTTGAGTCCTGTATTGGTTGACAAAGACATAGGTCTTCCCTTTTGTACAGCCCCTGAAAGTGAAACGCAACTTGAAACCACCACTGAGAAATAAAACTGAATAGGCTCAGTGTGTATTATTGACAGACAATGAGCCAAGGACCTGCCTTAGGGAAGAGCACACAGAATGCAATTTGAACAATTTGTTCATTTGAATTGATTACTGGATGATTTGTAGCTTATTTTAAGCAAAAGAAAAGAACAAATGACAAACTGTATGGCAGGCCTTTTCATGGTAAAATAGGGACAATAATGTTTGTGATCTTCAAATAACAGTTTCCATACTCAGTGGTAATTTGAGGCAAGATCTTAGAAATGAAACCCAATTAAAAGACAGGTTGCAAAACAGACTTATATCAACATTGAAATATGTTAGGCTAGGCATGGCTGCTGGCATCTTCAATGGATGAACATGTTCTGCAGTCCTTTGCCTGTTGTTCTAATGCTTTTGCCTCCAACCAAGTAGTAAACAGAAAATGCTATAAGATATTCACCCAGTATTGTCAACTATCATATCTAGGTTTGCATCTAAATAGGATGTAAATACTAGATTTCACACAACACATCAACAATTATTACAGAAACTATTACATGGCATCAAAAATATTATAAAAGATCCAAGGTATTTCACAAAAGTAATATAAAACAAAATAGACACAAAGCTGTATAAGGGGGGAATCAGTGTAGGTGACCTAAATCTTGGTGAAAAAAGAAGCTTTTCAAGAGAGTGTCTTAAAATTGAAAAGTGAGGCAGAGAGGTAGGAAAGGAATGTCAGATCTTTGAGACCAGACAGCTGAAGGTACAGCCATCAGTCATGGAATGATTAAAGTTAGTTTGCTCAAGTGGGTTGAAGGAATACCAATGTTTTGGAAAGTTGAAGGACATGAGAGAAACAGGGAGGGGTGAGGTCAGGGAAGGACTTACATATAAGGATCAGAAATTTCAAATCAAGAGATTGCATAATTTGGAGCAAACGCAGGTTAATGCACCAAGAGGTGATGAGTGAATGCCACTGCACATGTCCATATTTGCATCAAGTTTTGAATGACATCAAGGTTAAAGAAGGTAGAATGTGGGGGGCTGATCTGGAGTGCATTTGAGTAGTAAGGACTGAAAGTCACAACAAAACAATAGCAAAATACAGCAGATACTGTAAATCTTAAATAAGAAAAAGCTGCAGAAACTCAACAGGTCAGATGGCATCCATGTAGAGAAGCACAGTTAGCATTAGTCAGAACTGTTCTAATACTAAAGCTAATAAAGGTGTGCTTCAGTATTTCAGCATCAGATGGGTGGGGGCAGATCAGAATCAGAAATTAAAACTAATTGAATTCCACTGATAGAAATTTCCTGAAGTTTTGCTCATGTTTTTAGTTTTGCACAGAGGCAAGTTGCTGATCTCTCCATAAACATCTTGAGATCACTTGGATGTCAACGTTTGAACAACTTGTACAATTTTGGGTGGGTTGCGCTTCGGCAGGGCGGTGTGGACTTGTTGGGCCGAAGGGCCTGTTTCCACACTGTAAATAATCTAATCTAATCTAAAAAAAAACCTCCTATGCTATTGTAATGGAAACGTTAATGTACTTCTTTTCAATAGCACAAGAAGAATATGTACACAAAGAAGCATTCTTAGATTAATATCATCCGTCAAGGTTTACAAGTATTATTAGTTTAAAGGTTCAAAATACATTGACCTGACTTAATTGTCATTGTCCATGAAGTCCCGTTACAGATGTCATTGTAATTACCAAATGATTACCAAGGTAACTGCAGAGTTGCCCTAGGACATCAATGTTATGGGAGCTGATAACACGTCTTTCAGTGTTGGATTCCTCCATCTATCTGCACTAACTCCATTACAGTGCATAAGATGTTGAACCATTCCTCAGTATGTTTCTGAAGTTATATGAACCTTGAAGTGAACTCTACAACTTAGTCAGGATTCTCAGCCTCCACCTTATATCAGCTTCCCATCCAGCAACTATTGTGTGTTTCTCATCAATGTTAGGTGCTTCACTGCCCCCACTTAATTTCGCTAAAGCACATGTATTATACATTGACCTCTGCTTCAGCTTAAACTATGATAGTTGGCTAAGGTATTCAGTTTTCTAATTGTGGTTGGTGGTCCTTGGGTCCTCCGTGTTTTACAAAGAGAACAGATGGCACATTCTAATTACAGACAGGAATGTCTGGTGAATGATTTCATTTCATTCTATTCTTGATGTCAGTCTTCAGACAGTTTCATTCACACCACATGATATCAAGAAATGGCTGCTTGCCCTGGGTACATCAAAGGCTAATAGCCCAGTAACACTGTGCTCCAGAATTGGGTGCACCTGGAACCAAGGTGTTCCAAGACAGCCACAGCACTGAAAATGGTCAACATTGTCCAGATATGTGTTATCCACAAAAGTCAGATATTTCTAATATCTGATCAAACAGTGGACAACAAACTGAAGGAAGATTATACTGACAGTGCGATCAAGCATCACCCACCCACCCAATAACTAGCTCACTGACGCTCAGTTTGGGATCTGCCCAGACCAGGCAGATTCAGATTTCACTCTCGCCCTTAGCTCAAAAATGGAACTGAATTCTGGAGATGAAGAGAGAACAACTACTTTTGAGACTAAAGCAGCATTAGAGAGCCCCAGTAAAATTGAAGACAGAGTATCGCTCTGCAGATTGGTGTAATGCCTTGCACAAAGGAAGATGGTCGTGCTTGTTGAATCTAAGCACCAAAACATTACTGCAGCAGTTCCTCAGGTGAATGTCCAAGGCTCAACCATCGTTAGCTGCTCCATCATTCTTCCATCATAAGCTCAGAAGTGGGATGTTTACTGATGATTGCTCAGTGTTCAGTATAATTCATGATTCTGCAAACAATAAAGCAGTCCATTCTCACATGCAGCAAAGCCTGGACAACATTCTGGCTTTAGCTGATAAATGCCAAGTAACAGTCACACAATATAAATGTCAGGCAATTATCTTCTTTACTAACAGGAGAGAATCCGAATATTGTCCTAATGATTTCAATGGCATTATCATTACTGAATAACCCACTATCATTATCCTGGGGTTATCATTGACCATAAAATAAACTGGACTGGCCATATAAATATTGTGGCTGCAAACTCAGAAGTTTGGAATTATACAGTGAGTAACTCAAAGCCTTTCCACAAAGTATAAAGCAACAGTGTGATGAAATACTTTCCAAATAAGTGGTAAGTGCACTTTCATATTCAAGAAGTTGTTGTATCTGGGAAAAAGTGGCATCTAGGGCGGCACGGTGGCATAGTGGTTAGCACTGCTGCCTCACAGTGCCAGAGACCCGGGTTCAATACCCGCCTCAGGCGACTGACTGTGTGGAGTTTGCACGTTCTCCCCGTGTCTGCGTGGGTTTCCTCCGGGTGCTCCGGTTTCCTCCCACAGTCCAAAGATGTGCAGGTCAGGTGAATTGGCCATGCTAAATTGCCCGTAGTGTTAGGTAAGGGGTAAATGTAGGGGTATGGGTGGGTTGCACTTCGGCGGGGTGGTGTGGACTTGTTGGGCCGAAGGGCCTGTTTCCACATTGTAAGTAATCTATAATCAGCGATCCATTCAATCTCCTTATTGGTTCACTCCTTCAGTCACGATGGGTATAGTATTCACTATCCATGAGATACGCTGCAGCACTGACAAAGGCTTCTTCGGCAAGCCCAAAATCTGCAAACTCGATCACCTCCATGGGTAAGGGCCGCAGGTGCATAGGTACACCACCAGGTTTCCTTCCAAGTCATAAAGCACCCGAACTTGGAAATACATTGTCCATAATTCATTGTCAGGGGTCAAGATCTGTATGCAGTGCTTCAGGCAGGTGGTCAGTACTATTACCAGTTAGGGGTGGGCTACAAATGCTGACTTTTCCAGAGGCCACCATATTCCATTAATAAATAAAGAAATAACACAATAGTCAAATTGATGCAAGTGCATATTTTTAAAGACACTCTGAAGCAATTATGGACAATAGTGTAACATATGCAAACAATTGATCATATCATAGAATCACTATAACAGGCCATTCAGCACATCGAGTCCATACTGACCCTCTAAAGAGCATCCTATCCTAAGCCCATACTCTGCATTTCCCATGGCTAACCACCTAACCTGCATATCCTTGGGCACTATGGGCAATTTAGCATGTCCAATCCACCCTAACCTACACATCGTTAGACTGTGGGCAACTAGAGCACCCAAAGGAAACCCACGAAGACACAGGAAAAATGTGCAAACTCCACACAGACAGTTGCCAGAGGGTGGAATCAAACCTGGGTCCCTGATGCTGTGAGGCAACAGAGCTCATCACCGAGCCACCATGTTATCCCATAGTAGTATGATTATCAGAGTGCTTTTCTTTTCTCTAGTGTTGAGCACTCATAAATTCCCTCTCTCCATCACTAGTGCATCATGACTGCAGTACTGTATATAACATCTGCAGGAAGCACCACACAATTCCAGGTGGGAGAATAGGAGCAGGTTGTACATTGTACAGAGACAGTTGTATATACTAAGAGCAGCTGCCTTCAAATAGAAGCAACTTTTTGAAATCAAATATTCAAAACACGTCTCATAGGTTTTAGACCTTTCAGAAGAAGGTCTAAAGTCACTGGAGTTCTTGAGATAGGTTGGGTGTCCTTTAGAAAAGTCCAAGGACACCTTTAGGTAGGAGAAGTGTCCTTTGAGAGAGATCATGTCCCCTTCCAGAGAGGTCAAGTGCCTCCTGGGGCAGTTAAAAATAGAGCTGAAAATGTGTTGCTGGAAAAGCGCAGCAGGTCAGGCAGCATCCAAGGAGCAGGAGAATCGATGTTTCGGGCATGAGCCCTTCTTCAGGAAATCCTGAAGATTCTGGGAAGTGTCTGGGACAGCTCTTAGTAATTTACGTTTTCTTGCTCTAACAGTTATGACAAACTCCTTGATTTCCTGAAGGGCTTATGCCTGTTTCGTCGATTCTCCTGCTCCTTGGATGCTGCCTGACCTGCTGCAACACATTTTCAGCTCTGATCTCCAGCATCTGCAGTCCTCACTTTCTCCCAGTTAAAAATAGAGGTGATTATGTACAAAATTGGGTAAATTCAATGGAAATGTTAAGCTATCAATGGAACTACCAAATGAACGGTTAAGCTATCAATGAAATTGCCAAGCTGACAAGGAAACTGTTAAGCTGACTTGGAACTGTCAAGCTGTGAAAAGACTAATACCTCCTGACCTTTAAAGTTATTGTGGTTCTGTTCGCCGAGCTGGAAATTTTTGTTGCAAACGTTTCGTCCCCTATCTAGGTGACATCCTCAATTAATTTAAATTTATTGAAACAAATGACTATGCTTGCTATTTGACTGTGTCTGTTGACATAAACCTTAGAGTTTGTGTCGTATAGCTGATTGAACAGATCTGTGCTTGCCAGTTCACAGTTTGATTGACAACTCCAAGTGTCTGTAATGTACGTGAAAAGGGGCTAGGAATAAATTCTTATTTTGCTTTTGTAAAATATTTAGTTGGAGGAAATTAAACATGGTGAATGCTAATTTTAAATTGATGAGGGCATTTATTTTGAAATACTGAATTCATCCACAGACACTTTAAAACTTAATTTTATTTAATCTCAGCAGTCTAACCTTAGTGGATAAGTTACAAAGAGTTATGAAGAATTAGATAGAGAGACGCAGGTTGGAATGATGAGCTAAGGGACCATGAGCAGGAGGGTGAGGTACCAGAGGCAGCAGAGGTTAGCAAAGGTCAGGCATGGGAAGTGTCTGGGACAGCTCTTAGTAATTTACGTTTTCTTGCTCTAACAGCTATGACAAACTCCTTGATCACACAGGTAGACCTTTCACAAACCCAGCTCCACACCCAGCAGCCCCTGTGGCTCCTTCCACGGTATTTCAAGGATCAGTAGCCTTTACACCAGCTATCACCCAGAAAGCCAAACCAAATGGCTAGTACACTTCTTCCCAAGTCACGTTTGTGGAGCTGGGAGTTTAGAGTAATTACCAAGTCAAGAGTATCAATTCAGGCCAATATAATTATGTACATGTTTAGTACTTAAGCATAGGAAAAGGTGAGAAATGAAGAGTCATTTGGAACACTGATACTCAATTCTTCAGAATGTTTAGTCCATCATTATAAGTATAATGCAATTGTTATAATCAAATTTCGAACTTACTTCAATATCCTTTCCCTGTGACTAGTTATCCTTGACATTAGCTATTTTCCATCAACTGCTCAGCAAAATAAGTCATTTTCCAACCTCTTGAAGATTAAATCAGTGGATTGCAAGTGGATAAATTTGAATTCAGTTCCTTCTATTTTTGTCCTTATCATTCTAGGCTATGGCTTTGCCAGAAATACTTTTATGAGTTTCACTTAGTCACCCATCTCTATTAAGTGCCAGGAGCTTGGACAGAGGAAGTAGGAACAATGGGAATCCTGGAAAATATCACAATCCTGTTCGACCCACTGCCTTTGTTCCCTCAGACTGCAAAATACCAACTACCATCCACTTGCTGCTCGCAAAACCTTACCCTTGATGCAGAGATGTGGCATTACCGTAACCCCCTTTCCACTCACAAACTACATCTGCCCATGCAGACCTCAAGGCCTCCAGGAAACTTGGAACATTCTGCTTCAAAAACTCAAAAGCAAGATTATTGAACTTTGAATGAATTATGGTTAGCTGTTTAAAAGTGCTAAAGGAACACCTTTTTGCGAATGGTTCATTGCAAGTTGTCAATACTGCATTCTGACAATGTATACTCTGCAAGCCTTACTCTTGAACAATTATTTTTCATTTCACTGATGTTGACAACAATCTTTTCCAGTGCTTTTTAATTGCAACTTGATACTAGTTTCATCTGTAATGGAGGCCATTTGTGATTCATAAAGATGCCTCTAAGTCATATCATGAGTTTTTATCTGTTCAACTGCATTTTCTTAAATGTCAAAAATAATTTAGAGGACAGATAATGCTGTAGTTGCAATCCAATAAAATCTTGCTTAATAGAAAATCGCTTTATAGAAATAATGGGCCTATGGGAAAAGTGTGATTGGGACTGACCAGCAAAAACTATTACATGATCACTCAAAAATCACCCAAAAGTCTAAAGCAAAGTATAGCACAGCCTGAATGAAATCATACTTATTAATGAAACAAAAGTAAATTTAACACAGTACATTTATAAAATGTAAGAAAGTTGCTCTGACAATGGAGACATCGGCACATACACAGAACAAAGCACCTAAACCAATTCCCGCTGAAATCACGCTGTTGCTAACGGAGGTAAGTATTCTCCAAAATACTGCTCCCTAATTCTTCTGTGACATTTTAGGCAAATCGTGTTGCTGAAACAAGTTATCCTAAAACTACCTGCATTTGTATTATAGCTGCTTATATAATGTCTTTCCTTATAAAATCAAATTCTTCAGTTTTGTTAACCTGAAGTTCTGTGCCTTTATTCAATTCCACAACTTTTATGCATTATGTATTTTTATTTTCTTGAAGCTGCTGAATTATTCTGTTTTAAGTAGCATTCACCATGATTCACAAGAATAGAATATAATGGTTCAAAAATTCTGAATGCGCTACTAGGGGGCAGAAAATAGAGTTGAATGCCACTTCTTTTGGATTAATCTTCTAAGCGCACGCTCTTGTATTATAGCTTTGGGGGAATTTGGAACTGCATTCAGATATTTCTGCAGCATTTTAAAAGGATAACAAAATTCCTGATTGTGATACATTTAATATATAAATGGAATCTAATATGAAAGACAGGACGTTCTTTCCTCAAGCTGCCGGTCTTCCTAATAGTCTCAACATATAGAACAGCTGGAAACATCTGAGATAAACCTAATTGGGGGAAACATGAGCCAAGTGGTCATGGGGGCTCTTCTGTTGCACTGGTAGTGCTCCTAGCTCTGAGACAGAAGGCCTGGATTCAAGTCCTATCTCTTCCAGAGGTGTGTAATAACATAGAGACATAGAGCTATACAGCTAGGAAATAGATCCTTTGGTTCAACCTATCCATGCCAATCAGATATCCCAACCTAATCTAATCCCATTTGCTAGCACTTGACCCATATCCCTCTAAGCCCCTCCTATTCATATCCATCCAGATGCCTTTTAAATGTTTTTAAATGTTGTAATTGTACCAGCCTCCACCACTTCCTCTGGCAGCTTATTCCAATAATGCACCATTCTTTGTGTGAAAAAGATGCCACTTAGGTCCCTTTTAAGTCTTTCCCCCTCACCCTAATCATATGGCATCTAGTTCTGGACTCACCCACCACAGGGAAAATACCTTGTCTATTTACCCTATCTATGCCCCTCGTGATTTTATAAACCTGTATGAGGTCACCCCTCAGCCTCCGATGCTCTAGAGAAATCAGCCCCAGCCTATTCAGCCTCTCCCTATAGTTCAAATCCTCCATTCCTGGCAACATCCTTGTAAATCTTTTCAGAACTCTTTAAAGTTTCAAAACATCCTTTTGATAGGAAGACCAGAGTTGCACGCAATATTCCAAAAGTGACCGAACCAATGTCCTGCACAGCTGCTACATAACCTCCCAACTCCTATACTCAATACTCTGACCAATAATCTGAGAAGGTTAACTAGAAATATCTATGGCCTCATGTCATGTAGTGGTTGTATCCCTGCAGCTTGACCAGGAGGCCTGGGTTCAAGTCTCACCTACACCAGAGGTGTATAATAAAATTTCTGAACAGATTAATTAAAAATATATACGTTCAAAAATTTGATACAAAACCCAAAGAGCTGTATAAATAAATGGCATAGAGACAATTATCTCTTAAGAGCTTGAAGCCAAATGGTCCAGAGAAGTTATACTATATAATGCCCAATTGCGAAATTCTTTAAAAAGCAAAAGAATACATGTTGTAGGCAGAATGGATAACCCTGAGCTACAATTCAATCAGCGCCATGCTCACGTGAAGTCTGGCTGCCTGGCCATACTAATACATTGGGACTGGTTTTAATTGAATCTGAGGGGATTACTACCCTTCAGAACCAAGATGTTTTGGTCTTAACAGCTTCTGGCCAATCTGATTCGCTGACGGCTCTGTAGTCACAAAGCGCTAGAAGAGAATGGTGGCTACAGCTGGAACTCCAACTCTGGAAGAAGGAAGGATATGTCAATACTGGACTTCAGATAGGTTTACCATACTTCGTAAAAAATTCATAATCATTCCAAAAGAACCAATTTCTGGAATCACTGAAAACAAGCAACAAACATACAATGCTTTTGGAAATTAGTGACCATAGAAATCTGTCTATGCTTGAGAATGTTAGGTTCTTTTTCTGGATTGGTCTATGACTAAAATGTTGGTTTATTTTTTCATTCAGATGTGCCGTGCATTTGCAGCATTTCCTTGATCTTTCAGATCTCCGGTTTTCCTTTCATCTCTTCAACACTGGCTAGTTTAAAGGGAGCCCGACTACATATGAGATTTATGATTTCATAATAGTAAGTAGGTAGCAGGCTTTTGAATTATTCAGGACAAGAATAACACCACATGCAACCAATTCTGCAAGGAAAAATAAAGCTATTGATTATAAATGTGTCAATGTGCATAGTTGTGTTAGCATCAGCCATTCAAGAACTTTAAAGTATCATTTACTCTGAAAAAGAACAATATTGATATCGAAATTGAATTTATTTGAGTTACATTTATTTGTGTTAAATGAGAATAGCAAGGGTTAATTTTACAGACTACAGCTATTCATTCCTCTACATTGGGGAAACAGGCCACCTACTTGCAGAACGTTTCAGAGAATACCTCTGGGACATCCGCACCAACCAACCCAACCGCCCCGTGGCTGAACACTTTAACTCCCCCTCCCACTCCGCCAAGGACATGCAGTTCCTTGGCCTCCTCCATCGCCAGACCATGGCAACACGACGCCTGGATTATCTTAGCCTGCTTAGCACACCCTCCTCATTCCTGATGAAGGGCTTATGCCCGAAACGTCGATTCTCCTGCTCCTTGGATGCTGCCTGACCTCCTGCGCTTTTCCAGCAACACATTTTTCAGCTCTGATCTCCAGCATCTGCAGACCTCACTTTCTCCTACAGCTATTCATTCCAAGGGCATTTGAAAGACATTTGATCTAATATGTGATAAGCCATTTCTCAAGCATCCAGAGTGACCACACAAAAAGGCATTAAGCCCCTGGCAGATGCACTGCTGACAAGACAAGCAGCCATTCATCTCAATAAAATGGGGGGGGAACCCGCCTTTATAAATGCAATTGGCTCCAACTGCTTACCCAAATAGCATTAATGAAATCCCACAAGCCCTAATTTCAGTTTGCTCTTGAGTCTTCTGCTTGACTTGCACAATCCAGAAGGAATTTCCAGCAAGTTTCCTGTTAAAGTCTCAATTTTGTAGTAAAGAAAATTAGCAAATTCTGAGTTGTGCGGAAGTGACAAATTACAAGTCGAATATGGAAAGTTAGGGAAGCCAGTTAAAAGAGACGGGTAAATGAAAGCAATCCCATGATTTCAGTCACAGATAGAGCTCCTGTTTCAAAGTGAGGTAAAAAGATAAAAGTGTTTATCCTGGTGAGGAGATAAATAATGCAGTGTGTCCATGTCATGGGAGTATCTAATGCTAATGAATTACATAGAGACCTCAGATACCGAGCATCAGTTTTGCTTTATTGTAAACCACAGTTAAGTGCTGAGGGATGTTCAAATTAATTCTTTTTATGCTCTTTTTTTTATCTTTTCAAACTAAAACCTATGAAGAGACAATTTCAGATGAATTACAGAACACGCATTACATCAACATCTCTATCTAAAATCATCTGGAATGAATGTGATGAACAGTGTTCTGTCTAGCTTAAATCCATTTATTTTAATGTACAAAGCAATAGCCATTAACACTATTAAATATCATGTTTCTAACAGAAATTGCAAATAAACTGCAAAGATTATTTTTTTCTTCAGAGCCATTTCTTTATAGCCTTTTTATTGTTCAGATTTATTGTAGAGAATCTTTGCAGCATGGAATACCAGAAAGTCCCCACCCCTGTAGGAACAATTTACCAAGTGCCACTGCCCCACTTTCTTCATACATCAGCCCTATCTCAGCTCTCAGTCTGGTAATCCTTTTTTGAATTCTCTCAAGAGTCAAAACACCCTTCCTCAGATAAAGAGACCAAAACTGCACACAATATTCCAGTTATGGACTCATCAAGGCATCGTCAAACTTCAGCCAGACATCCTTGCTTCTATACTTAAATTCTCTCACAATGAATGCCCAGAAACCATTTGCCTTCTTCACTGCTTGCCGTACTTACATGTTTATTTTCAGTGACTGGTTTGAAGGGCACTAGTTGTTGTTGCATATCCCCCTTTCCCAATCTATCATCACTCAGGTAATAATATGCCTTCCTATTTCTGCTCCCAAAGTTGATAACTTTACATTTAATCACATTATACTTCACGTGGCATGTTTTTGCCCACTCACTAAACTTGTCCCATTCACACAGAAGCACCTCTGCACCCCCCTCATAGTTCACCCTCCCAACTAGCTTTGTATTGTCTACAAACCTCATCTAAATCATTAATATATATTGTGAATAGCTAGGGTGCAAGCACTGATCCCTAAGTGATTTCATAGGTCACTGGCTGCCACTCAAAGTGACCCATTCATTCCCACTCCATTTCCTATCTGCCAGTTAGTCCTTTATTGACATCAGTACAAACCTCTAACATACTAGTACATACCACATGCTTTAATAGTGCATCCTATTCTTTATTTAAGATCTTATCAAATAGCTTCTGAAAGTCCAAGTAAATCACATCCACAGGCTCCCCCTTATCTACTCATTATAGCCATAAAGATTCCAATAGATTTCCCTTTCATAAATCCACGCTAACTTTGTCCAATCCTCTCGCTGTTTTCTAAGTGCTTCGCTCTTAAATCTTTTGTGATGAATTCTAACATTTTTTCAACTACTGATGTCAGGCTAACTGGTCTATAATTCAGTTTTCTCTCTACCTCCTCTTTTAAAATAATGGTCTTACATTAGTTATTCTACAATCTGCAGGAAATGTTCTAGTCTCTAGAGAATCTTGAAAGATGACCAGCAATGTTTCCAGCATTTTGAGCAGAACTTTCTTAAGTATTCTGGGATGTAAATTAATTGGGCTCTGGGAATTTGACAGCTTTTTAATCCCATCAATGTCTCCAACACCATTTCCCTATCAATACTGACTTCTTTCAATTCCTCCCTCACCACTAAATCTTGTATTCCCCAACAGTTTTAGGACATTATTTGTTTCTTCCTTTGCAAAGACAGTACCAAAACATCTATTTAATTGGTCTACCATCTTCTTGTTCCCCATTCTATCTTCCCCTGTCTCTGATTGTAAAGGATCTACATTTGCCTTCACTAATTTTTACTCTTCACATACCTTTTACAAACAATTAGTTGGTAATGTTCCCTGTAAGTTTATTCTCATCATCTATTTTCCACTCTTAATTAGACCTATTGTCATCTCTTGCTGAAATTTAAACTGCACCCAATCCTCAGTTTTGCTGCTCTTTTTGACCAATTTGTAGGCCTCTTCCTCAGATCTACTATCCTTAATTTCCCCTGTGGGCTACATCTTTCTGATTTTACTTTACCATTTGATAGGAATGAACAATAGTTGCAGTTCCTTCATGCATTCTTTAAGTGTTTTTCATCGTGAATCCACTGTCATCCCTTTAAGTAATTCTCCCCAATTTATCATAGTCGGCTCTTGTCTCATACCGTTGTAGTTGCCTCTATTTAGATTCAAGTTGCTAGTTTCAGAATCAACTATGTCTCTCTATCTTTGACAATGACAGTTCAATTAAATCCATATTTTTGTTCAGTCTTCACAAAGGAGGATAGAAATAATGTCCCAGAAAGTTTGGTGAACACAGGGTCTATTGAGACAGAAAGACAGACAGAGAGAGAGAGAGGGAGAGAGAGAGAGAGAGAGAGGGAGAAAGGATAACTTTAGTATTAGTAGGGGAATGGCATGGGAGAAATTGATGGGATTAAAAGATCAACAAATTCAAAGGTCTGAAGGTGAATACATCACCCAGACCAGATGGTCCACATCCTATGGTTCTGAAGGGGATATCTAAGGAAATTATGGAACTATTGGTGATGATCTTTCAGGGATCACTGGAGTCAGGGGAGATCCTACAGGATTGGAAAATGGTGAATGTAACAGCCCTAATTAAGAAGGGAGGGAGGGAGGCAGAAGTGAGGAAATTATAGGTCAGTTAGCCTGTCCTTGGTCATTGATAAGATTTCAGAGTCCATTATTATGAGTGAGATTGCAGTGTAATTTGGAAGTGCGTGGCAAAATAAGGCTGAGACGGAACAGCTTCAATAAGAGAACGTCATGCCCGACAAATCTGGTATAATTCTTTGAGGAGTTAATGAGCAAGCTAGACAAAGGAGAGCCAGTGGATGTGATCTATTTGATTCCCAGAATGCCTTTGACAAGGTGCTGGACAGGAGGCTGCTAAGTAAGAATAACAGTTCATAGTATTCAGGGCAAAGTATTGGTACAGATAGAGGATTGACTAACTGGCAGAAGGCAGAGAGTGGGAATATAAGGTTCTTTTTAGGTTCTCATGGGTTTCACAGTTGGTCAGTGGTTAGCACTGCTGTCTCACAGCACCAGGGACCTGGGTTCAATCCTACCCTTGGGCAGCTATCTGTGCCAAGTTTGCGCATTCTTCCCATGTTTGCATGGTTTCCTCCCACAGGTCCAAAGATATGCAGGTTAGGTGGATTGATCATGCTAAATGGTCCATAGTGTCAAGGAATGTGCAGGCTACATGGATTAGACATGGATAGGGTAGGGGGTGGGTCTGGGTGAAATGATCTTCAGAGGACCTGTATGGATTTCATGGTCCAAATGGTCTGCTTTCACACTGTAGGGATTCTATGATGATTTTCAAGATAGCAGCTGATGACTAGTGGAATTCTGCAGGGGTCAGTATTGTAAATACAACTCTTCATGTTCTATATCAATGATCTGGATCACGTAACTGAGGACATTGTTGCTAAATTTGCGGTGGAAGGAGAGGTTGTGTTGAAGAAGCAGAGAGCCTGCAGAAGGACTTAGCCAAACTAGGAGAGTGGGTAAATAAGTGGCAGATGGAATACAACGTGGAAAAGTGTGAGGTTATGGGCTTTGATTGGAAGAATAGAGGTGTAGACTATTTTCTAAATAGGGAATGCTTTGGAGATCTGAAGCACATGCGACTTAGGACGTCTAGTTCATGATTCTTTTAAGGACAACATGCTGGTTCAGTTGGCATTTAGAAAGGCAAATGCAATATTAGCATTCATTTCAAGAGGGCTAGAATAAAGAACAGGGATATAGTGCTGAGGCTGTATAAGGTTGTGGTCAGTCTGCATATATATGGAACAGTTTTGAGGCCCGTATCTAAGGAATAGTACGCTGGCCTTGGAGGGGATCCACAGGAGGTTTAAAAGAATGATCCTGCGAATGAAGAGTGGTTGAGGACTCTGGGACTGCACTCAAATGGAGTTTAGGATGAGGGGGGATTCTCACTGAAACTTAGAGAACACCGTGAGACCTGGATAGAGTGGAACTGGAGAAGGTGTTTCCACCAATGGGAGAGATTAGGTCCTGACAGCACGGCCTCAGAGTGAAGGGGTGACCCTTTAGAAGTAATACAGAGAGAATTTTCTTCAGCCAGAGCGTGGTGAATCTGTGGAAATCATTATTGCAGGAGGCTGTAGAGGCCAAGATTTTGAGAGTCATCAAGACAGAGATAGATAGGTTCTTGATGAGTAAGGGGATCATGGGTTACAGGTAGAAGGCAGGAGAATGGGTCTGAGAAACATAACAGCCATAATCCAATGGTTTTGTTCTCCTTAAAAGGAGATGGGTTTGTAAAGTCAGAACATTTCCTTACTCATGCTTCCAAGTTCTTTCAAAAAGATCCAACCTAAAATCTTCATAAAGGCTAAAGGCTTTTAATTTAACATTTTCTTGAAAAAGAAATTGCACTTCAAGAATTGCTGTTCTAATATGATAGTCTCTGTTGAGGATTGATTTCTTTCCCTGTCTGAATTTGTTTCTCCCTCACTGTGACCAACTTTTCTTCTCATGCTGACATGAAAAGAACAGAGAAACTTTCAAAGTGTCCTAGCTAATATTTATGATTCAACCAACATTATCAATAAGATTCTGTTCACTTATTCTGTTGTTATCGGAGACTTTTGTCTTACTTCATTTCCTCTGTGTAAAGTGCTTTCAACATTTACCACAAGGTAGCCATGACCACAATGAAAATAAATAGCAGGAAGTGTTTGGAACATCATAAATGATATGAAAGGCACTACCAAATGCAAGTTCCTTTTTTCTGTCTTCATCAGCTGTGATTTGATACTCTTCCTTGTGATGCTTTAATCATCCTGTCAACCACAGCTGCAAAGCTTTGGCACACACACAACAGATATGAAGTAATCCGTCATATCAAGAATGGAGATGGCTGAACTGAGCAGGATGTTTATACACTAAAGCATTATGAGAGACACTATTCCCTATTAGCTTGTTACTAATGTAAACTACTCATTGCTGGAGGAATACTCGGTGACAGTCAGACATTTCCAAAGAGGGAAAGGAGAAAACTGGAAACTGAGTCAACCTACGTTGCTCATGTTTATCACTGCTAACAATAGATGACAGTAGAAAGGACAGTAAAAATCTATAAAAAGGACAGGCAGATTCCTTGCTTTCTAGTTTATCAAATCATATACACACTGTAATAAAGATGAAAACAATATTAATTAAAGATAAGGGTATGATCAAAATCTCAACATGAAACTCACAACTCATTAATTTTGACATGAATCCATGTTTTTTACTTAAATAAACTTCACAAACGGCAATCATACTCTTGATGCAATCAATGGCAAGTTTGAGGCCATGTGATAATTTTATTACGCAAACATTTGTTTTATAGTAATTTCAGTAGTGATTTGTTGGTTTAGGCATTTTTTTTTTGTCTGGAGCATACCATTGTTTAGAATGTGACATGTCCTCTGTTCTAACCCATCACTGTGTTGTTGAAACCTAACAGCCCAATTCTTCAGTGTCTGCAGCACTGTTTTTATTTCAGATCCTCAACATTCCCAGTATTTTGCTTCTAGCTTATCAAATTTTATAAGATCATACCAACTAAATTTAAGTAAATGTGAAATCAAGGCTCATTAGATAAAAATGTGACTCACCCAAAAGGAAAATAATGCAGATTCCATAAAGGTGAAGTCAAAATAGGAATAGTTAGAAATTGTTCAGGAGGTCTGGCAGAATCTGTATAAAATATTTTAACAGAACTGGGAAAATACAGGAATTTCACAAGTTTAACTCAGTTAATTGGAAAGGGTTGAGAAGAACAAAAGAAAAAGGTCAATGGGCAGGAAAGTAGAGCTGGTCAAATGAGAAAAGGGTGATTGAGCAAGGCTGATGGGAGTGAGAATGCAACAAGAAACAAAGGAAGTGACTCGACAATTGGGAATAGCAGAACCAGGAGTTGCTATCATCCAAAAGCAAAAAAGGAAGCTAGAAATAACAGGGAAAACCCAAATAACAACTTTGGAAAGGAAAGCAAAAGGAGCAAAGATTGCACCTGAAATTAGTGAGCTCCATGTGTGGAGTCTGGAAAGCGTTAGGTGTCAAATGGGAGATAAGATAAAGAACAAAGAAAATTTACAGCCCAGGAACAGGCCCTTTGGCCCTCCAAGCCTGAGCCGATCCAAATGTACTGTCTAAACCTGTCGGTCAATTCCTAAGCATTTGCATTCCTCTGCTCCCCACCTACTCATGCATCTGTCCAGATGGATCTTAAATGAATCTACTATGCTTGCCTCTACCACCTCTGCTAGCAATGCGTTCCAAACGCCCACCACCCTCTGTGTGAAGTACTTGCCACGTGTATCCCCCTTAAACTTTCTATCTCTCACCTTGAAGGCGTGACCTCTTGTTATTGAATCCTTCACCCTGGGAAAAAGCTTGTCTCTATCCACCCTGTTTATACCCTTCATGATTTTGTAAACCTCAATCAGGTCCCCTCATAATCTCCTTTTGTCTAATGAAAATAAGCCTAACCTACTCAACCTCTCTTCATAGCTAGCACCTTCCATACCAGGCATCATCCTCGTAAACCTCC
>NC_057711.1:63308865-63322390 GCF_004010195.1 Chiloscyllium plagiosum | reverse complement strand
TTGCCCAAATGCATCACCTCACATTTGCCTTGATTGAAAGCCATCTGCCACTTTTCCACCAACTCTCCAGTCTATCTATATCCTCCTGTATTCTCTGACAGTCCATTATGCTTTCTGCTACTCCACCAATCTTTGCGTCATCTGCAAACTTGCTGATCATACCAACAGTGCCCTCTTCTAGATCATTTATGTATATTACAAACAACAATGGCCCCAACACTGACCCCTGTGGAACACCACTGGTCACCTTTTTCCATTTCGAGAAACTCCCTTCAATTACGAGATGCTGTCATTTAAGCAAGGGTTTAATTTCATCAAAATATTACAGAAATATCAGTATGGAAGCAAGGTGGAGAATTAACATGGCAGATAATAGGAAGCTTGGGATCACGCTTACAGACTGAATGGAGAAGTTCTAAAGAACCATCACCCATCGCCTTTGATCTCCTCCATAGAGAGTGTTGCACACAGTGCACTAAACTGAAGGAAGAATGTAGTCATTGCTGTCTCACTCAGGCCTTGATTGGTGACAAGAGGGAAAGGTAAAAAAAATTATGATACATCAGCTGTACTTGCAGAAAAAGGTATAATGTTAAAGGGAGGGATTTTTGGGAGTGACTGAGGAGTCCCCGACCGCTCACTTTGGCCTTACAAACTGAATCCTTTATTATTTATTCTTACTTTCGATCCCATCACAGACATTCTGTTTAGCTCTTTTGACCAAGATCCCCTCTCCCTTATTTGCCCAAACCACGCCACATTTCTGACTTTTTGCCCAGTTTTGATCAAAGATCACAGACCTGAAAAATTAACTCAGTTTTTCTCTCCAACGGTGTTGCCAGAACCACTGTATATTTCCAACATTTATTTTTACTTTGAAAGTCTGGACTACTACCTAGAATCACATAATGGAAGTTAAAATTCTGACAACCCTGAAATTCTCGAAACCCATCCTGATGTGCCCTAACTGATTCAGACAAACAATGAAAATGATGGACAGGAAATTCCTACTCGTCCATAAAGTCCACTACTGTTTGACAGCAGACACTTCCCACTCAGAGACATGGAAAATAAATGTTAGAAACTCAGGAATATTATTAATGTTTTGATGAAATAATTGTATTTTGGTAAATGTTGCTATGGTGAGAGGCAGGTTCTGTATTAGTGAGCTTTATACCTTATAAAGTCATACAGCCATACAGCATGGAAACAGACTTGTTGGCCCAACTCGTCCATGCCAATCAGACATTCCCACTCTGACTCAGTCCCATTTGCCAGCACTTGGCCCATATCCCTCTAAACCCTCCCTATTCATATACCCCTCCAGATGCCCTTTAAAAGTTGTAACTGTACCTACCTCCTCTACTTCCTCTGGCAGCTCGTTCCATACATGCACCACCCACTGCATAATAAAGTTACCTCACAGGTTCTACTTAAATCTTTCTCCCCTGACCTTAAACCTATGCCCTCTGGTTTTGAACTCACCCACCCTAGGCTACTCATCCTCTCCATGCCCTTCATGATTTTATAAGCCTCTTTAAGGTCACCCCTCAGCCTCAGCCCCTGAGAAAAAAATCCCCAGCCGATTCAGCAACTCCCCCCCCCCCCCCCAGTCCTGGCAACATTTTTGCAGAATGTTTGCAATGATTTATTATTTATTGTCAAGTCTCACTAGGGTAGCATGCCCTACTATTCACCAAGTCACTATAAAAATCAATGATTTTATGAAAGTATACAAAATTCCCCCATTTGCTTAATGTTTAGACCCAGGCTAACAGAAAGCATGGAATACATCTCTGTACTTAATAAGCAATACTATTTATTATAAGTGAATAGATTTGAGCTACAGGTAAACAATTAGTAACCATCCAACCTAAAACTCTAGTCCCTTCAAAAACTCCCTCTCTACATATGTGCAGATAGACAGAAGAACAAAATATGGGTGTTATGGGTGCAGGGGAAGACTGGTACAGCAGTTCAGTGGTCCCTGTTCACAAGGTTTGCCAAGATGATTATTGTGCTGATCAGAATCTGCTCCTCAATCTTCCTTCTCCAGATAGTTTCACTTGTTTGCAGGAGGGACTGAGGGATTGGCTCACATTTCGAAAGTTATTTGATTTATCAATTAAAAGTTACAGCTTACAGCAATTTTAAAAGAGGAAGTAAACAGGGCTATCTTCAGGCTTGAGAAGATTTTTACGACAGAGAAAACAGACAGCTCCTACTGTTTCATGGATTCCCTTGCTTCTGATGATTCCATTCACACCCCCAAGCTGTTCAGCTACCTAGAAGCCAATCATATACTTGTTGGCAGGCAGTCGGCATTGTCATTGATAACTGGTCAGTAGTCCACAGACCAGTCAGCTAATTGTTGCCAGCCAGACCTCCATTCATACACACCCTTGACTCCAGAGAGTCTGAAAATTAAGCTTCCATTACCACTTCAACAGCAGCTATGAAAACAGCACTTACAATGAGAGTCAGATTATTTACTTTTAAGAAGTGCTGCAATCCTTCCAATAATTCTTGTGTTTTTAAACCAGTTCATTGTCTTTTAAGTCCACAATCAAATATACAAAAAGACATGGTCTTTACACTATAGAGTTAGTTTCTCTAATACTGAGAACATCAAGGTAGTTAATATTCTCAGCAAGTTGACAATTTTCAAACTAATACAAGTCAAAAGGTATGTCAAACATTAGGTCAAAAAAAATTGAAACACAAAGAATTATATCTAAAATCACAGTAATCGCAAACTAAGCTAAAAACAAAAATACTTCAACAATCCTTCAGCTCCATTCTAATAAATTTGAAATTCAAGCAATTTACATTTAATACAGGGTTACCACAGGCAGGTACCTATTCAATAGATCACAGATTGCTGAAGGTCTTTAATAATATGCTGCATGAATAATAAGGTTCATACTGAAAGCCAACTGCACAGACATATACCTAAACAGTAATATGAGTGGGATTAATATTAAGAAAATGGGTGCACCAACAACCGTTTAACTTCAAGACTGAATGATTCTGTTGCAGAAGCTGTACTGCTGGGAGACAAGTTTAATTGTGCATCAGTTATGGCTGCATGTTATTTATTATGATGGAAAAGTACTTCTAAATTTGGCATTCGATTCAGTGGAAAGAAATCATTCATGTGGAGTATCTTACAGAAAATAAACAACCATTTATAAAACACAAGTTCTCTTTTCATTTTGAAGAACAACATTTCTTTTCAAAGTTATTATTCATGTCTATTTGGAAACTCAAAGACATATTTATTTCAAATTAAATAAGACTTTATGGTCTCCTATAACTTGTTTGTAACCAGATAGTCTTTTACTAGATTATAGTTATTTGCTAATAGTATTGAAATACCAGCAATGGCAGTATTCAACTATTTAATCTAAATGAGAAGGATTCAGGAGAGAAAAAAAGTGACAAGTGAATAACCACACAAATACTTTTCTTTCAAATATATGTAAATGAGAAGGATGCTTGGTCAAGGTATGTTTTTATTAAAAAACAAAGATTTGCATTTCTGCTTTTCAGAACCAACCTGTTTCAAACAGCTTTACAGCTAGCGAAATATTTATGAAGTGCAGTCAATATTGAGACGTATGAAGTGCAGCAACCGATTTGGACATAACATGTCCCGCAAACAGCAATTTGACAATAACCAAGTCAGTTGTTATTGTGATATTGATTGAGGGAATAAGTATTAGCTGGGACACTGGGGAGAACTTCTCAAATTTACTTCACAATAAGAGGCATCTGTTCCAGCCAGCCAGATTGGCAGATGAAGCTTTGATTGAATGTACTAAGGTTTTCATAGAATCCCTACAGTGTGGAAACAGGCCCTTTAGTCCAACAAGTCCACACTGACCCTCCAAAGAGTAACCCATCCAGACCCATTCCCCTACCCTATTATTCTATATTTACCCCTGACTAATGCACCTAACCTCCACATCCCTGAACACTTTGGGCAGTTTAGCATAACCAATTCACCTAACCTGCACATCTTTGGACTGTGGGAGGAAACCTACACAGACACTGGGAGAATGTGCAAACTCCACACACAGTCGTCCAAGTTTGGAATCGAACCCAGGTCCCTGGCGCTGTGAGGCAGCAGTGCTAACCACTGAGACACCGCGCTGTCCATAATGTCTCATTTGAAAAAATGACACATTTGACAGTGCAGGTTCAAGTTCTGGATTTCCCTCTCTGTACCTTCTCCTACTCTCCACCCTCCTTTAAGAAATTCCTAACCTTTTGAACAAGCATCAGATGGGTGGATCTAATTTCCAAAACTTTTCCGGAGGTGGCAGGGGTTTTGCCATCAGGGCCAATAGATTCGGCAAAGACCAGGATATTGGGCTGCATTTTATGGGCAACAGCCAATTAGGTGCAGAAAAGTCACATCTCATTAGAGATGTCAGATCTCCCTGAAAAGGAAACATTCAGTGACTCAGCAACCTCCATGGCAGCACGAGAAGTCGTTATTGTTGGAACAGCATCCGAAGGACAAGCATGACGTGCAATTTGAAAGTCGAAAAGTGTTGTGCTAGAAAAGCAGATCAAGTCAGGCAGCATCCAAGGAGCAGAAGAATTGACATTTCGGGCATAAGCCCTTCATTCCATTCCTGATTAAGGGCTTTTGCCCGAAACATCGATTCTCCTGCTCCTCGGCTGCTGCCTGACCTGCTGTTCTTTTCCAGCGCCACACTTTTCAACTCTGATCTCCAGCATCGGCAGTCCTCACTTTCTCCTAGTCCACTCTCAAAGCCAAGTAAAATGGGTTCTGGCTCATTCAGGGAAATAGGCCCTGGTGAGGAGTTGGTAAGGATAGAGGGGACAGCGTCAGAATGAAGGCACAACTCTTTAGAAACAAAATGAGAGGAATTTCTTCAGCCAGAGGGTGGTGAATCTGTGGAACCCATTGCCACAGAAGGCTGTAGAGGCCAAGTCATTGAGTGTATTTAATACAGAGATAGACAGGTTCTTGATTGGTAAAGGGATCAACGGGAGAAGGTAGGAGAATGGGGTTGAAAAACATATCAGCCATGGTGGAATAGTGGAGCAAACTCAATGGGCTGAATGGCCTAATTCTGTTCCTCAGTGTCTTGGTTAATCACTGATGGAAGTGACATTAAAGTCATGGGACAACCATTGCACCAAGGTATCTTTTATGTACCAGAGAGAGTCCAAAAAGAAATACCCCTGTTCAGAGCCCAGCCACCAGTGTTTAACCAGCCATCTCTGTACATAGAGTGAAAGGCTCCTCCTCACCACTGCCAAAATGCTAATGGAGATTGGAAAAAGGCCTTAATTAGCTAATTAAGTGGTTCAGTGGGTTTCCAAGCAGATAGGTGGGTATCTGCCACCTTTCTATCTGCTAGCAACATGGCATGGTGGCAGGGAGATCTAAAACAGTCTTTCCACTTCGACTTCCGAAACAATCTTGCCAACCTTCCCAATCTGAATTTGCCCACAAAAACCTCAGGTTTCTGTCCAATATCTCATTATGCAGCTCAGTACCAGCTCGCTTTTGCTTCTGTGAAGCACATCAGAATACTCTGGTAAAGACATGATATAAATTCAAGTTGTTTTTCTAATTTAGAGAATATTTTGCTTCGTAAAGACTGATTGATTAAAATATGGTTCACATGGCATCCTGCTGTTAAAATGTAGGACATTGTAGAAGGTAATGACACTGAAAGGATTAAGGTTCAGGTTACATTAGCTCTAACATGGGCTGACGTGCCACACCAGACACTGGAAACATAAGGGTTGCAAGATAGCTTTGTGTGCATGTGTGAAAAAAAGCATTGTTTGACTAATCATTTGTTTGGGTTAAACAGTAAAGGTTACATTTTCGAGGTAAAGTTAGAATGAACATTGGCAGGTCCAATCTCAATGGAACATTGCAATGCTGCTGCTAGAAATCATGGTGCTCAGCAGCTAGAAGAGCATGGTCTGATCACGGTTTGCATGGGATCTGGGGGTGTGGCTGTAGGTGAGTGTGATCAGTATGATCGGTTGTGTCATGTGTGCAGTGGATGAAATGTCCAGACAAGTTGGACTGAGTAACAGTAAAGAAGCTGTACAAACTTCTAAATTCAGGCAGAATGAGGCTGGAAGCTCAGCAGGGGCTGATTAGAATACAATAAACTTGCTGTGTTTGCTCTAACAGACTGTGTCAAGGTCATACTTTGATCTCCACTATATCTCCACATTTCATTGGTGCCACGTGGGTGGAGAAAGTGCTCTACTCCAGATTTTAGAATAACCAGATTTGTAAATTCCTTGCAATTATGCTTGACCAAAGGTAGTTTATGAACATCTATCATGTAATAATTCTTCACAGTACAATGCCTCTTATACAGTCACTTTACCGTGATGTACCCTCAGCCACCAATCATTAGATAGGCCCTAGATAAAGCAAAGACAAAGGAGGATTGGTGCCAGAGAACTACCTTAAACAACCCTTACCCAGGGCAACATACAGTATAGGTGAAAAACCTTATAAAGTACCAATGATCATCTAGGAAAGTACCACATTGCTATGATAAGAAAACTTTATAAAGTTGAAAACGTGTTTTTGACCTCATTCAAAAAAACTTAACACAATGAACATGGCTTTTATCACAGCTTACTACTTAGATTCTGATCCTGTGGTGCAGCTTCACCTCAGAGCCAAAAGCTCTGGCTTCAAGTTCCACTCCAAGATTTGATGGCCAAAGAAGGTGGATTAATAATGTAGCCAAACAGATTGAGAATCAATTCCTAAACCCTACTTTGCCTACCATTGGAGTAGGGAAGAATTGGGAGAGATTTCTAGTTTGCCATACAATAGAAAGAAATTGGAGTCTCATCTAAAATTATCCATAGCCCCATGGGCAAATATACATTGCCACAGCAACCTGGAGAATTGGGATGTGGAAGTAATTCTCCAGACCGCCAGTGGATAAAGTTGTTGCGAACAACACAGGATTTGATACTTGTTCCAGTGGAGGTCCACTCAGAACCTGCCCCCTTGCTATGGTAGGGGTCAAGGTGCTCTGGATTGGACCTGCCCTCAGGCAGCAAACTGAAGAACAAGTGGAACTTGGAGCGTGGTATAAGAGATAAGGATTACTTGGTTTATCAGCAATTTCTTGGAATTGCTGAAAAAGATCTGTCTGTCATAAATAAACCTAATGGGATTTTCCCATAAGAAACAGGAACTGACAACTTATTATTGCAATGAGAAAACAGTGTTTCACTTATTTTTAAACTAGTCTTGAATAAACTAATTGCACATCAATAAACAACTGAGGGCTCTTTGCATATGCTATCAATCTATTGAAAAGTGCAATGCAAGATTTTTTTTGTGTGTCCCCACAGACTGTGAGGTGTGAATCATTGATGTGTTGTTTGAAAGCAAACTGAGTTTCAAAAAAAGATTAAATACCATTTCCTAGGCTGGAGCTGGACTGACCAAGAGCAAGATGCAGGCACAGACCTGAGGGGTAGGGCAAACAGAGAGGTGGGGAGTGGAGGGGTGAAAACAGGATTTGGGCAAGCAATGACAGCACTGGGCCCAATTAAAAGGTTTTTACTCTTTAACCTTTCTTTCAGACACTGACTGCTGCGGGCAACAAAGATGGCTGTTGAGACTCTCAGTTCCTATACCAGGAACATTATGGCAGGCTGTTGTTGTGGTGACTATTCATGACCCCTCCACTATATCTAGAAATTAGAGGACTGAACCCTCCTGTGTGCTGAATGTGAGAGCTGCAAATCGCACTCAACACAGTTTGAATCCAGTCCTGCAAGAAACCAGCTGAATCCAGTGTGACTGCTCCTGCAGCCGGGCAAAGAGATTTCAGCCTACAATCAAAAGTCCACAAAGCTCTGCAGGCATGTCATTGCTGGGTGCAGTAAGAAACTTTATTTATTTTTATTGTAATTTCTTTGCAGAAATAGATGGAGAAATTTCAGGTGAGGTGCAGGCAACTGAGGAGATGGCTTTGCTTCTGCTTTACTGAATTACTCGTGATTGAGATTGTTCTGTATTTTCTTTTAAGCATCTGCATTGCTTTGCGGGACAAATTCAGTGGAACATTTCCTTCTCTCTATGCACCAGCATGCTTCAGCCAGCATCTCTGAACTCATGGTCTAAGTGCAGAGAATATGACAGAAGGAGATAAACAAAAGTCTGTGTATCCAATAATAAAAAAGAAGTTCCCAACAAGAACCAACATGACCTGCAGTTGAACTGGGCTGCATGCAAATTTTGTGCTGGAGGTGTTTACTTATCTAAGGTAAATACTTAGATCACTATTTATTATTCAGTTACTAGACCGGCATTTATCACCCATCCCTAAATGCCCATGAGAAGATGGTGGTGGTAAGCTTTCTCCTCAAGCAATGCAGTCTGTGTGCTGTAAGTACAGCCATAATGCTGTTGGGGAGGCAGTTCCAGGATTTTGACACACTGACAGTGATAAATTACAAGTCAGCATGGTTTACAGCTTTGAGAGGATCTTGCAGGTAGCGGAGTTCCCATGTATCTGCTCCCCATGTCCATCTGGATGGCAGAGGTCACAAGGTTGGAAGATGTTATCTCAAGGAGCCTTGGTGAGCTGTTGCAAAACATTTTGTAGATGGTGTGCACTGTTGCTCCCAATGCATCTGTGATGGAGGGAGTGCATGCTGAAAATATGTTAGATGGGCTGCAAAACAAGTGGCTTGCAGAACATTATGGATGGCCAGTCTTGAGTTGTTACATCAATTCAAAATGTATTCATTCATTATTGTGATAGTGCCACACAACATGATGGAGGATATCTTCAATGTAGATGTGGGACTTCATCTGTAGAAGGACTGTCTGGTATCCATATACTCATGGGCAACTGTATCATTGGTCGAGGTCAAGTATATATTTTCTTGTGCCTCCTGTCAGAGATCCAGTCCAGCAACTATGTCCTTTCAGACTTGGCCATCTTGGTCAGTAATGTTGTTGCAAGCCACTTATGAATAAACATTGTTGTCCCCCACCCAGAGTGCATTCCATGCTCTTGTCACCCGCTAAGCTAACTCCATGTCGTCGTCAACATGAAAGAGGAATATCTCCCAACTGTATACCACTGTTATATAACACCGCCACTACTGGATCTGCCCTACTAATGGGACAGAAAATATCCTGGGATGGTGATGGTGGTCCATGGGGCATAGTCGTTCCCTAGAATCATACCTTGCATATAATGTGAGCCTGTTGATCGACTAGTCCATGGGAGAATGCCCCCAATTTCAAGCTCCCAGCTGCTGGTAGACAGGACTTTGCAGGGTCAATAAAGCGATGGGTGACAACGTAATTTCCAGTGCTTCGATCAATGCCAGGTGGTCCATTGGATTCCATTCCTTTTGTCAGATTTTGTTGAAAGTAGAAATTACTTGAGTGGCTTGCTAGCCATATTTTAAAGGACTTTCAAGAGTTAAAGTCATTGTCGTGGGTCTGGACCCAGACTAAGTGGGGACAATAGATTTACCTTCCCTAAAAGGTTATTTTTAAATGAGCCATTTTTTACAGCAGTCAAAATTGTTTCAGTCACCATTAGATTAACTTTTCATTTTAGATTTATTAATTGAATTCCATTTAATTATTTAAATTAAATTATGTTGCAATTTCCTAATCAAGTTTGAAATCTCCACTGGCAATTTGTGTATATTTTGGTTTCAAATGTAGATTTTTCAGGGTTGCCCCCATACCGCTGATACACAAGGCCTTAATTCATTAGGTGTCAATTTTCTGATTCTCTTTTATATAACTTGTATTCAATCTGGAGAAGGAAAGAAACAGTGACAATGTTTGTTTTGGTGGGAAGGTTCAGCCGGTGCTGACCATTTCGAATTGACAACAGCCTCTTGGTCATGACCAGTGTTGACCATCTCCAACCAGCAGAAGTCACAATTGCTCAGCAATCTGCATCACCTCTTTCCAAACTGGTTTCACATACTGGTTGGAACTGTTTCAATCATTCCAGTTAAACAGTTGTCTCCTTTGACCTTCTATCATTGTGATACTAAACTGAACCTTGTCTCCTATGACCTAATCTGTTTTCCACTGTCCATCTCCGTGCCCAATTTCTTCAGTCTCCTTGCCATTCTGAATGAACTGGAATGCATTCAAATTTCTGCAGCCGGCATCCCCAATTATTTTCATTTCACAATATGACCAGCTCCCATTGGCAATCTCTGTGCCAGCAAATTGACTTTAACATCTTTTATATCCTTTCATGACCTTTTGGCTCGCTCCATAATGCTCACCTTCAATCTTGTTTTATTGTGTGCACATTACCCTTCAGGGACAAGATTACTCCTCATTTCATCTGTCCCCATGACCCATTTTGAGTCACAATGCTCTCCGAAACACTCCTTCCCAAACATTAATGCCATGTTCATCCCAAGAAGTCTCCAAAAACCTTGCTGTTTGTCTTGTTTTCTTCATCATTAAATTCTCTACTCTTTCATTCCTGTTTGGTATCCATTTTTGTGGCTGGGGAGTGTTGTTGAAATGTAAGTTGTTTGTTCAGTTTAGTATCACAAGTAAGGTGCAATTACACAGAATCTACTTAAGCATTGCAGGATGAATGATATATCAGATGAATTAAACATGTACACTTATGATCAGTAAATCTTTTGCACAAAACTATGGCACAAATGTATCTGCTTATCCTGTTAATATTTGTCTTAAATCTTTAACAAATAGAGAAAATTAACAAAACTAATTCACAAAACAAAATAAATAAGGCTGCAACAATAATAAATAAATCTATTAAGAGGCTGGTAACAGACACTACAAGCATGCAAAGGATAGAGTGTTGTAGGGTCAGAAAGACACCATGGATTCCAAAAGCCACTAGTGGAAGAGGTCTCAAACATTCCACCCTCACTCTCAACATGCCCAAAGTGGGTGAAGAGCATTGACATTATTCAAACTCTCAGGAAACCCAAATTCAGCTGGGATTGTTAAACTTGGAGTTCAACTCAAACAGGAGTCATAAATTGATGCTGTAATGTAAGTGCACGTAAAGGTGGGCAATGTCTGTTTAACTGTCACAATCTGAAGCTTTTTTTTAATTCCATCAACCTTAAAAAGTAAAAATTAAACCTGTTAGTGAGATTGAAAAAATTCTGCTAGTTACTAATAGGATATTATGTAAAGTTTAGAGAAAAAAAATCTGTTTATGCTGTTACAATAGAGGTCTGTGTTAATATTTCCAAAGAGTTATCATTATGAATATTAGGCTGAGTTTCAAAAGGCATAATGCAGTTCTAAGTTCACAGTTTGACTGACAACTAAAGAACATGTTTAAAGGAGGTGTTTTTGATGTGGGGTCTGAATAGAAGGCTGTCTATTTTCCAGCAAAGTTAATCAACCCCCTCTCTTTACCACCACCATTTCCAAAGAGCGAAAACGGAGTCCAAGAGAACAATTCATATCATGACAGGTCTGTTGAGTCAGTATAGATCATGTGTTGAGCTACCCACTTTGGTAGCAAAAGTCCATCCAAAAAGTTTGATTGCTAAAATATTACAATATTTGGAACAAAACTATAATTCTCTCATGTTTAAACATTGAATAAACTGATTCACAGTAACAGCTTACCTTTCACAAGCTCGGACAGTCCATGCTGCAATTATCCACAACGAAATACTGAAAACCAGCAATACTGTTCCTGGACATATTGTCATTAAAGTCTTCATTACGAAACGGGTATTGAAGTTTATTTTATTCAGTGCTCCAATACTTCTTGAAGAAGCATCCGTAAAAAGTTTGCTATGCAACAGCATTACTCTGGCAATTAGGTAAAGTCTAAGAAACATTGGTATTGATAAGATTATATCCACATCTGCTATTGCTGTAGATGTTGTATATGAAAAGGCAAGGCGTGCTGTCCATGTGAATGTATAGTTTCCAGGTATTGGGTGAATAGCACATACCAGTATTTCCAAACAGATGAAAAAAATCCGCTCATAAGTCATGGCTATTCTCCAGTCATCTGCGCCATTGTCTACCATGAATAACTGTAAGGAAATAGTATAGTTTTATTAAACTGGCAAATATTCACTTCAAGAGCAGAAACTGCCAAGTAAAACATCTTTAAAGAACAGTATAGACAACACTGTACCTTGAGATACTCAAATATCTTTGAAACATTATTTCATTTTTCTGCTTTTTTGTCAGATAAGACCATAATGGAAATGAACATGGGGTTAAATATGTATTCAATGCTGCCTTTTATACTCAACCACCGAAAGACCTTCACTGTGTTTTCATTTTTAAATTTGGGACAAATCAAAAGGCAATCATTTATAAATGAGATGTCACTAATTCTCAGCTACAAAATTATTGTTCCAGAACAATCAACAGACAGACAATTAACTAGTCCTCCTCATCTGTAGAACTCCTGCATAAACTGTTTTTCAAAACTTAAATTCTCTGCAAGTTTAATGTTTAAGGTAAAGACAGCATTTAAATGAACTTTCTTTAATGGATGTAACTTTGGAGTTGAGGAGACTTGGCGTCTCATTTTCCATTAAGAATGGTAAATTATTTATCTTCAAAACCGAAAGAACTGTGGACAGAAATTATTTCTGATTTACAGCATCTAAAATTCTTTTGATTTTTATTAAGAGAGCAGAAGTTGTTTTTATCAACTCTGCAATTGTTCTTCTCTCTCTTTGGGCTCTATCTCCACCTAACATTTACTCCTTATCCCCTCTTCGCCCCATCTTCTGCACATAAACCACATTTTCCTAGCTACCATAACGTCTAAGGAAGGGTTACTCAACCCGAAACATTAACTCTAGTTTGTCTCCACAGATGTTGCCAGACCTGCTGAGCTTTTCCAGCAATTATTTATCTTGCTGAGTTTCCAATCTCAGTAATTCTGATATTGCTAATATAAAGTAAATTATAACAAAGCATTTTCACATACACAATATTTTGTACTTCCGTCAAGTAGAAAGTGAGGTCTGCAGATGCTGGAGATCAGAGCTGAAAATGTGTTGCTGGAAAAGCGCAGCAGGTCAGGCAGCATCCAAGGAGCAGGAGAATCGACGTTTTGGGCATAAGCCCTTCTTCATGGAATGAGGAAAGTGTGTCCAGCAGGCTAAGATAAAAGGTAGGGAGGAGGGACTTGGGGGAGGGGCGTTGGAAATGCGATAGGTGGAAGGAGGTCAAGGTGAGGGTGATAGGCCGGAGTGGGGGTGGGGCGGAGAGGTCAGGAAGAAGATTGCAGGTTAGGAAGGTGGTGCTGACGTGATTGACGATGCTCTCCACCGCATCTCCTCCACTTTCTGCTCCTCCGCTCTTGAGCCCCACCCCTCCAATCGCCACCAGGACAGAACCCCACTGGTCCTCACCTACCACCCCACCAACCTCCAGATACATCGTATCATCCGTCGTCATTTCCGCCACCTCCAAACAGACCACACCACCAGGGATATATTTCCCTCCCCTCCCCTATCAGCGTTC
>NC_057711.1:63236514-63308673 GCF_004010195.1 Chiloscyllium plagiosum | reverse complement strand
CATGCAGGTCCTTGGACTCCTCCATCGCCAGACCATAGCAACACGATGGCTGGAGGAAGAGCGCCTCATCTTCCGCCTAGGAACCCTCCAACCACATGGGACGAACTCAGATTTTTCCAGTTTCCTCATTTTCCCTCCTCCCACTTTGTCTCAGTCCCAACCCTCGAACTCAGCACCACCTTCCTAACCCGCAATCTTCTTCCTAACCTCTCCGCCCCCACCCCACTCTGGCTTATCACCCTCACCTTAACCTCCTTTCACCTATCGCATTTCCAATGCCCCTCCCCCAAGTCCCTTCTCCCTACCTTTTATCTTAGCTTGCTGGACACACTTTTCTCATTCCTGAAGAAGGGCTCATGCCCGAAACGTCAATTCTCCTACTCCTTGGATGCTGCCTGACCTGCTGCGCTTTTCCAGCAACACATTTTCAGCTCTACTTTTGTCAAGTGTATAGTTCAACAATTGGGCAAAGTTCAAACATAAACTTTATGCTGTGAAAAGGGTAGCACGGTGGCACAGTGGTTAGCCCTGCTGCCTCACAGTGCCAGAGACCCGGGTTCAGTTCCCGCCTCGGGCAACTGTCTGTGTGGAGTTTGCACATTCTCCCCATGTCTGCATGGGTTTCCTCCCACAAACCAAAGATGTGCAGATTAGGTGAATTGGCCATGCTAAATTGCCCGTAGTGGTAGGGGAATGGGTCTGGATGGGTTGCTCTTTGGAGGGTCGTTGTGGACTTGTTGGGCCAAAGGGCCTGTTGCCACACTGTAAGTAATCTAATCAAACTTTAAGACAGTGTGCATCCTAAATTCATTGTTTCATAATCCTTCTGGTTTACCTGAATTAACACTGTGACAAAGTTTGCTCCTCTGCTCTCCTTAATTGGCTGCTTGATTGAACAGTTCATTCAAAGAGCCAGACCAAAGAGACGGGTGAAATGACTGTGCTCTTTGCTTAAGATTTGATGGCTTGGATGAGGCAATTAAGGCAGTGAGAAGCATACAGAAGAAGTGGTATCATTCTCATTGTCATGTTTTGCTTTTCAGCCTGGATTTTCACTGAGTCATAGATTCATAGAGGTATACAGCATGGAAACAGGCCCTTCGGTCCAACTCATCCATGCTGACCAGGTTTCTAAACTAGTCCCATTTGCCTACGCTTGGCCCATATCCTTTCAAAGCTTTCCTATCGGACATGTACCTGTCCGATGTCTTTTAAATGCTGAAACTGCACCTGCCTCTAGCAGCTCATTCCGTATAGGCACCACTCTCTGTGTGAAAAGGTGGCCTCTCAGGTCTCTTTTAAGCCTTTCCCCTTTCTTACCTTAAACCTGTACTCCGCTACCCAGGGGAAGAGACTGTGGCTATTCATCTTATCTATGCCACTTGTGATTTTATAAAGCTCAGCCTTCAGCCTCCTGAGTCAGGGCCCCTTTAGAAATGGCATTTAGGTTCCAATTCCCCCAACCTCATTTCTAGGATTTCTGATATTTGGGAGTGCCTTTTAAGGCTGTGGAGTGGTTCAGGTCAATCATCCAGATACAATAAACCATCTTTGGTGGAAACTACTAGCACATGAAAGCTCTGAACCTGTGAAAATAAACATTGTGACATTAACAGCAGTGATCAAGGAGCAAGAACAGTCATTAAAGAAAATCTCAGGTGTTGTAATAGTGTAACAGATGTCTAGGCTCTCCACTAAATGTTTTGCCTTATTGCAGCTGCAGCAAAGTCTGACAGCATGGAAGTGGGCTTTTAAAAAGGCCTGTCTCCTCACCCAGCACCCCCTGTGGCCCTCAGACATTTTCCCAGGTTGGCTGGTGGACTGCAGTCCACACAAAATATGCCAGCCCACCCTCCTCAACAATTAAAATCTCAACCTTGCAGGAACCTTTTTCCAAGGTGGATGGATCAAACTGGTAATTTTACCATTTCTCACTCTTCTTTGGGGATGAAAATGCAGGCCATTAAGATGCAGGTTAATGGAAGTCTGGGAGTCTGGGAGGTGATGGTGCAGTGGCAACAGCCATCCAGTTGGCCTTTGTTAATGTTCTGGGATCATGGGTTCAAATCATACCATGGCAAATAGAGAGAGGAATTTGATTTTAAAAAATCAGGATCTAAAACATGTTAACCTCATGGCAAACATGTAATGATTATTATGAATACCCACCTGATCCAGTTACACCCTTGTGAGAAAGAAATCTGCATTCCTCGCCCAATCTGACCTACATATGTCTCCAAACTCTCAGAAATGTAGTTGACTCTGAATTACCCCTCTGCAATGGCCTTTGCAGTTCAAGGGCAATTTGGAAGGGTAATAAATGCTGACCTTGTCAGTAGTGTCCATATATCAATAACAAATAATAACTGAAGTTTGTAAACATTTTGTCAATGCGATGCCATGAGGATTCACATCTCTGCGATCACAATTTCAAATCAAAAATTCACCAGACTATAAGGTAAGGATGAGACTTCACATGGGGGCTTTAAGAAATGCCCTCATATACATGACATTCCAATGGATTTCCTTCATAACCTGGATGGAAGCACATTGGTCAGTTGCATATGACACTAACATAACAACAACCTTTCAATGATGAGGGAGCCTCCACTCACCTCTAACAAAGCTGTGGTGCCATTGGTCAGGTATTTCTGGAGAAATTATACCATGCATCTGGCCTTCGGATTGACCCAGAGTGATGCCAGACACACTTGGCCAGATTAAATAATCATCCCAATCCGTTGGCATACGTGGAGTCAATCGACATGATTTCAATCCTGTCTCCCTGATAGATCATATTTGACAAAGACAAAACTCCTCAGAAATGTCCAGCCAACTGATGTTGGCTATACATTGGACGAGGGCGAATTTATTAAGCCCTCCTCCAATATGGGAGCACTAGTATCTGATCATACCTGTGGACCTCTTCCACATCCTTCAACCCCTTGAAGACAACGATTTGCAAAACAAAAGGCCCCATCAGATGAAATGGAGACTCTGTCTAGAAGAAAGGATAAATTCCCCAAACAAAATTCAGAGCTAGGGATTCGGTATCAGCTAAAATGAAGACAAACAATTGGAAGTTCAGAATAGTTGTGATTGATTCCTAATAAAGGCCAAATAAAAGGTTTTCTTCGCATTTGTAACAGTGTGAAGAACATTTCCTAGTGAATGTGACGGCAATGCACTGTTGATAGTTCTGGGGGGAGCAGGGTGTGGTGATAACAAAGAAATTCCATTGTATTCTGTCATTTGAAAAGACTTGAACACGAGAGCTCCCAACACTTTCTGGCATTAGACTGTGTCACAAAACCTCACTTAAATGCACATCACCGAGTTAAAATCAGGCCAAGCTGAGAAGGGGCTCTGGAAGTTGTAAAATGTACTTTTTGTTCTCTTTCTGTTTCTGATCACTCTTGTTCAAGTCTAGCAAGGGTTTGGTTACAATTATTTTATTGAGGATTTAAAATGCCAATGTTTTATTATCATTTTGAATTATCACCTTGACAAAAGAAATATCCGTCCCCTGGCAGCCAGTAGGAACATCGGAAAAAGGATCTTCAAGCCTCCTCTGTTATTAAACTAAATCACAGCTGATCTACCCCCGTGTCATTTTCCTGCACGAGCCTCATATCTGTTGATATGTACAATATGTAGAAATCACTCAGTCTCCATCATGAACATTCTCAATTGCAGAGACTCCATAGTCCTCTGAGTCAATAATTTCAAATGTTCACCACCATAAATGAAGAAATTGCTCTTCATTCAGTCCCCTTTCTGAGACTGTGTTCCCAGTCGTAAACACCCCAGCTAGGAGAAATATTTCTCCTGTATCTACACTATTGAACACTATCATTCTGTACACTTCAATGAGATCACTGCCCACTGCACAGAATATTGGCCAAGTCTCCTGAATTACACCTCATAAGAAAATCCACCCTGCCACTACACTAGGGAAAACTCTCGTGAACCTTTGTTGTACTTACTCTATGATAGATATACCCTTTCACAAGGCTTTAAACAAATTAGAAATGCTGTATACTTAATAGAACTTATTAATTAAAGATACAATATCATTTCTTCAGACTTTGGTCCTGGACTAAACTTTAATATGGTCACTACTGTACTTCCACGTCCAGGAGTCTGGTTTATTTCTGTCCCTGTACTGAAGTAAAGCCAACAACACAGTTTCAATCCTCATACCACTGTGGTCGTTCATGGACGCCTGTGTTCTTACTTTCACCTTATATTTTTGGACTGGTTAACCTTGAAACTATACACAATCAATTGACTCTCTCTAATACAGAAAGGTGACTGCAATCCTTCATGGAGTATGGCTCCTTTCCTTAATCCAAGCACCATTTCATCAACTTAAAATCACATGACGAAGGAAATCACTGTAAATTCTTAGACCAGACAAACGATTTACTATTAGCAGTAAAGCAACAGGTTCATACAGGAGAAGGAAATTGTTTCATGATCAATAATAATACATCAGAAAACAAATAATATTTTAAAAAGTCTTAGAAGTGGTTCGCAATGTTTAATAACAACTAAACATTAGAGAACTATGGCAATATCTCAGGAGTAGGAAATTGATTAGTTATGCAATGTAATCTCCTAAGTAAATTGGCTGAGCAATTAATTGGAATCGTGATCTCAGCAACTAAATCCCAATGCTCATTAACTATTTACTAATTTCCATTAATAGATCAGTTCGCACTCCAAACTATACTGATGTTACTGACATTTACAAATGAAAAGGCCGAAGCAAATATTCAGCCAACTCACTGATCAATGTGATAAATGATGTCCACATAGTTTTCCTAATCTACATTCCTACTCTTTGCTCCTGCAGAAAGTTACCCAGCATTACCGATGTTTCCAAAATCCCATCCATGGCATGAAAAGATAACCATAACATTAAAGAGGTAGCCACAATGTTGAAGTCTCCAGTCAAACAGCACATGTGGTCAACCTGACACACCACAGGGACATCCTCTGAAAAGCTGAAGTCTTTACCTCCATTCAAGTAATCTATCCTAAAAGGAATGGGTAATATGAACTGTGTGACAAGATTGACACAGGTGCTTATGCAAATCTCATCCCTTCATGCATCTTAAACAGGATGCACTCAGAAGTATGGGGCAGTCTGCATGAACTTAGCTCACTGCTTACAATGGGTCTGACATCCCAGGTGTTGTTGTTATCTTAAAAATCAATAAGTATTCTTGGGATGGACACTGAATCCTTTAACACTGTTGAAACAAATGAATCTTCTATCATTGCTCTATCAGTATGTTCAGACTTAAATATTAGAAGATCCATGAGGTAATAAACCTGTCAATGGTAACACCTAAGATTCCAGACCACCTTTCCATCACTTGGCTAACCTTTATCCCATGTGGTTCAATACTACTCAACATTAAAAGCGATGCAGTGTTACATCTGAAAGAGGATACCCAACCCAGAATCAACCCTCTTCTTACGTGCTGAATTCATATTTGTAGGAAGCTCAGACTGAAATTGGATTGAATGGCACGAAACTAAATCATCCAGAAAGTCAAGCAAAATATTGATTTGAGTGTTTTGAAGAAAGATGACAGTGTGTATGTTTAGATCCGAGGAGACTGATCAATGTGATAAATGATGTCCACATAGTTTTCCTACTCTACGTTCCTACTCTGTGCTCCTGCAGAAAGTTACCCAGCATTTCCGATGTTTCCAAAATCCCATCCATGGCATTTAGCTTACGTTTAGCTTAATTTGACGTCCTCAGATGCCAAGCACCTTTCCCCAAAGACCAATGCCAAGTAAAATATAGATTCCCACTTCTTTCCCTTGAACTCAGAGCAGACAACTATCAATAGATATTGTTTCCTCACATTACCATTAGGATGGTCCATCAAACAGATATTTTGCAACAACACATTGACTATATTATCAAGAGTATCTCAAGTTGTCTATAGATTACACATGACACAGTTCTTAGAAGAACTAAACTGAAGAATGACACAAATCTCCATCAGCTCAATTCAGGGACAAGAAAACGTGGACCGGATTTTCCCATTTTGAGTTAACACGTTTACTAGCAAGATTTATGATGCTTGAGCCATAGTGGCTCATAGCGACCTTTCACATAAAGTCTTCTGCTCTTCATCTGGCTAATTATGCATTTCCGCAACAGCAGTGTCATGGAATAGCGTGACAGGAATTTGTCATGTTCATGCCACTAGCACCATATTTAAACACAGCTGTACACATTTCAAATGCCGCAAGCCAAGAATTGGCCTTTATAATGTGGTACTCTACCACATTATGGCCCAAGAAAGGTAAGTTAGCTCTCCACTTTGCCAACAGGAAACTGGAGGTGCAGGATGGTGGAGAGGGGGGTGTTGCTTTATCCTGCAGATTGGCAAAGGAGGCAAAAGATTTGTAACCATAACATTAACCAGTCAGATCATTCTGACCAAGGATTATATGCAAACCTTTCACTTGCCTTTACAAATACTGACAGAGTATACTACTGACAGATTATGCTTCACTGAATTTGGTACATTTGATTTTAGTTTAGAAAGTATCATTGAGGAGAAACAACTGGAGTGTTTCAACATGATTCTGTTCTCCCAAACATGTGTAATGGCTTTAAACAAAATTGGCTCATATCACATATTGGAAGAAATCAAATCAAAATATGTACATCCACAAACAAAGGAATTTCACTTACTGATAGGTCTGGACAGCCAGGTAACAAAATCAGATTATTTTCAAAGAGTTATCAACATCAACTAAAATGCACACATTAAGATCAATGAGCTTGAATCTCTCTGGACCATATATTAACTGATGGAGTGGCAGTTGGTGCACAAAAAACTTGAATTTGTTGATTTAGCTGAAAATACATTGTGCAACAGGCAGACAGTTCTTGAATCTTTACCCACAAAGAAAGCTAGTCAGAACCATAAAAAGAGATGGTATTTTTAAATTTGTATTAATTTCTCTAGATAACGCCGTAAAATAATAAGCAATAAAAAGTAAATTTATGGTCACTTAAAACAGACAAATGTGCACTTTAAGAATGAATTATTGCTTCAATCATCTATTGTGATGCAGAAATATGTTGAAGATTTTTTTTTACTGTATAACATATGGTCCTGTTGTAATCTCAACACAACTATGATCCATCAGAGAAACAATATTAATAACTGATAGTTCCTGGTCTGTGTTGTTTGTTGGGAATCCTAACAAATGAAGTTCTCAAAAATCAATCCTCAATACAGCTGCTAAGCAGTTACCACATTTCTCTTGTTTTGCTATGCCATCACGACTCTGCTTTGGATTTTGTCCCTTTTAGTCTGATCAAATTTTTCAATATTCCCTCAAGAATGTATTAAGCTCTAGATACTATTTGCACGTGTAAATGTAAAGTTATTGAAGTGACAGTAGAATATCTACATGAAAGCATGCTCAATCTTCCACATCACGTATTATGGAACAATGCCAGCTTATTTTCAGTTGTAGATACATATTAACTCAAAGTAGTAAGCATTTCTGCTCCTCCTGTAATCCCAAGAATAGCAATATATCATTGCAAAGTTTAGTTCAAGGGGTATATCACATATGCCAAAACTATTGTCAGAATTGTGAAAAATGCCTGTAAATAGATGATTATATTAAAGCTTGGAATAGGTTAAGGATTAGGTTAGTGCTATTAGTTTCACTACACTGAAAATAGCTTAATTTTAACTTCTCCGGCACTAAACTGCTGGAATGATTATCTTACCATTGACATAGCCCAAAAGGGGTCATGGCTGGGTAAATGCATGAATAAAGAACCTTACAGCAAAGCTGTGCTAGGATTTTCAGTCAACATCCTGTAATTAAGATATTTGCTGGAATTAGAAAGTCAATTAATGTGTGGAACTGGAATAGAAGTTAATTAGTGAATCACCCTGTGATTCAATGATCTTACAGCAAATTAGTATAGTTAAACTATTCGTAATGGCTATCCTCCACCATAGGCTGTAGGAGACCTTAACAGGGAAATAAGCACAAATGTGGTCAAGGATGATGCTGAAGGAATTTAGGATATCGATAGTCAGAAATACTACAGAACAATATAAGGAAAGAGTCCAGGGAATGTAACACAATGGTTTCTTAAGAAAGATTGGGTACAAAGGATTAAGTTAAAAATTCCTAAGGCTTATACTTCAAAATAAACCTATTGGGCTAAAACCAGGTGTTATGTAATTTTTAACTTTGTCCACCCCAGTCCAACACCAACACCTCCACATCATAGCATACAATGGATTGAGAGATCCATGGAAGGTGAAAAATAATGTAAGAGCAGGCTTTAACTACATTGTTGAAACAAAGAACACAATATACTATTCGATACCTTGAATTAAAAAGGGAACATTTACAGGAGAATTAACTCCTATCAACATAACAGCTTCATCCCTGCTTTAAAAAATAAAGGACAAAGGGATCTTTTTAAGACTATAGGTCAGTAAATAATGAAAAAGAGATTAACTTGCTGGCATTTACCTAATGCACCTCAGTAGTTCGGAAGATTTTGAGAAGGAGCATGGCATCAAGAAATTGAGAGAAAAAAATATAAAAGACTGGTCATTCATGCCATCTATCCTCAGACTGTAGTCACCACTTGTCATGGTCATATTGACTTTTTCCTCTATAACTATTATGTTTTGTCTTGTTTTAAGTAACTTACTCTCACATGCTATTATTCAACTCTGAGGCAGATGAGACGCAAATCCAGATCTTCTGGCCCAGAAGCATGGATAATAATAAGGTGCCACAAGACGCTACTACCATGGTATCTTCTGTCGGGAACTGATTCAAATCGACACACCTGCCAGACTAGCAGCAAACCTCCTGGTTGATTGATTAGAGAATTGCTTAACAAAATTAACAACAAACTCTGCTTAATTAAAACACAAATGGTATAAACTTCAAGAATGGTACACTCTATTTTCATTAAATTTATTTTCTATAAACAGTGACTAAACATGCTCTGAAATAATTTACCTAACTTTGCCCTTATTCTACAGACCTTTGCAGCATATGACACAACAGAAAGATCGCCACTTGGATTTTGCATACTGCCAAAATGTAAGAGTCTAATCCAGGTATTTTTGCTCTTGTAGTTATTTTGAGAATTTTTGTGAATGTTATCTCGAAATGAATGACACAGGAGATCATTTTTGGCCATTATTGTAGTTTTTAACACCAAATAAAACTGGCATGGACAAATGAGTCTGCAATCAATATGTTCTCTACCTCATTAAAGATAAAAGAATAATTCACAAAAAAACGTGATTGTTATATTGAAAAATACTAATCATACATATTGTTTGATTTTTTTAAAGTAGGAAGTCTGTAATTTGATAACTTGCATTTACAATGGCAGCATTTAATTTGCAAGTACATTAATTGGCTACATGTCCTGGATTAATAGTAACAGCCAACAGTTGCTGCTGACCTCAAAAAGCAGCACACAAACATTTGACAATTTAGATTACTTACAGTGTGGAAACAGGCCCTTCGGCCCAACAAGTCCACACCGCCCCGCCGAAGCGCAACCCACCCATACCCCTACATTTACCCCTTACCTAACACTACAGGCAATTTAGCATGGCCAATTCACCTGACCTGCACATCTTTGGACTGTGGGAGGAAACCGGAGCACCCGGAGGAAACCCACGCAGACACGGGGAGAAGGTGAAAACTCCACACAGTCAGTCACCTGAGGCGGGAAATGAACCCGGGTCTTTGGCACTATGAGGCAGCAGTGCTAACCACTGTGCCACCGTGCTGCCCACAATTTCTGTGGCATGGATTGAATCGTTCCAAATAAAGCCTGATTCTGTCACAAGGTATAGGGATCTCTGGTCATCCAAAAACAATTATGTCATCAAGAAACCAAGCACAGAGTCATAGAGATGTACAGCATGGAAACTCGGTCCAACTCATCCGTGCCCCAGGTTTCCCATCTGCCAGCATTTGGCCCGTATCCCTCTAAATCCTTCCTATTCATATACCCACTCAGATGCCAAATAAAATTTGTAATTGCACCAACCTCTATCACTTACTCTGACAGCACATTCCACACACGCACCACCCTCTGCATGAAAACATTGCCTCTTAGGTCCCTTTTAAATCTTTCCCCTCTCACCATAAACCTATGCCCTCTAGTTCTGGACTCCCTCATCCAGGGGAAAAAAAATTCTCAGAAAAAGCAAGCCAGGAAATAAAATATTCTAATCACCTTTCATTTTCTAATTATTAAAATGAAGATTGTGTCATACAAAAGGAGAAATTAATAAAAACTTTAAAGATATTTGTTATGATAGGGGTAAATAAAGGCTATCAGATTTTACTGTCCATCATTTGATTACTATACCAGACATTTCACAGGCTAAAATAGTTTCAAAAAAATAACAAATATTGGCCTAAAAAGCTGCCATGATTATCTGACTACAGATTGAGGGGAGTCCAGGACATCAATATAGAAAAAGCGAAACTATCTGCCCTTTTATCAAAAGAAATTGAAAATTGATAACTGTGTCAGATTAGATTAGATTAGATTACTTTACAGTGTGGAAACAGGCCCTTCGGCCCAACAAGTCCACACCGACCCGCCGAAGCGCAAACCACCCATACCCCTACATTTACCCCTTACCTAACACTACGGACAATTTAACATGGCCAATTGACCTAACCTGCACATCTTTGGACTGTGGGAGGAAACCGGAGCACCCGGAGGAAACCCACGCAGACACGGGGAGAATGTGCAAACTCCACACAGTCAATCGCCTGAGGCGGGAATTGAACCCGGGTCTCTGGCGCTGTGAGGCAGCAGTGCTAACCACTGTGCCACCGTGCCGCCCACGACAGTTGTCAAGAAAATCTGATCTGCATCTCAGACCTAAGTGACATCTTCCTTTTGTTAAATTTTGCACTCTGATTTCAGACCATCCAACCAGGGGAAACAGCTTACCTGCTTATCCCTTTAAGTATTTTAAAACAAAGGACTGCGGATGCAAGAAAGCGGAAACAAAACCAGACTTTCTGGACAGCCTCAGCAGGCCTGGCAACATCTGTGGAGAGAAAGCAGTTAACATTTTGGATCCAGTGACCCTTCTACAGTATGTTGCATAGAGGGTTACTGGATCCAAAATGTTAACTCTACTTTCTCTCCACAGATGCTGCCAGACCTGCTGAGTTTCTCTAGCAACTTCTGTTTTTGCTTTAAGTATGTTACAAGTTTCAATCAGATCACTTTTCATTCTTCAAAACTCAAGAGAACACTCATCCAGTTTCCCCAATCTTTCTTCATAGAACAGTCCTGCCATCCGGGAACAGGTCGGGTGAACATTTATTGCACTCCTACTGTGGCAATATCTTTTCTGAGACAAATAGACCAAAAATGCACAGTACTTCATGTGCGGTCTAACTAATTCAATTGGATGAAAGTTTCATTACTCCTGACCATCCTCTCGCAGTAAAGGGGAACATTCCAACAGTTTGCTACATCTGCATGTCAGCCTTCAGTGACTTATCAACACAAACACCTTGGTCTCTTTGTGCATCTACATGTTCCAAACTTTCCATTAAAAAAATTACCTGAAGACTGTTTCTTCTAAGTTGGATAACCTCACATTTTTTCACTTGCCATGTTCTTGCCCATTCACTAAGCCTGACCCAATCCTCCTGAAGTTGCTTTACATCTTTATCACAACATGCAAGCCTACGTACCTTTGTGACTTGTGCAAATTTAGAAATACTGCATTGGTCCCCACCTCCAAAACATTTATACATACTGTAAGCATGTACTGAACCTTACAATGCCTCATCAATTACAGTCTGCCAATGCAAGAATGACCCACCCTGTTTTTTTGTCTGTTAGTCAATCATATTTCCAGCAGTTCTTTGTTATGTTTTGTTTAGTGTCCAACCCTGACTTTGCAATTAACCTGCCAGCAAGGGTGGTGCTGTTGTCTGGTGTGATAACCTCTACACTAAGTCTCAGACACCTCCTCTTACCACCCCTGAACCATGACCCCATCATTGTACACCAAGCAATTGTGTCCACAACTGTCACTAACCTCATCTGTTCTGGAGAGCTCCCTCCCACAGCTTCCCAGCTGAGAGTCCCACAATCCTGCATAGCCTACTTTTACTTGCTTCCCAAAATTCACAAACAGGACTGCCCAGGCAGACTCATTATTTCTGTCTGTTCCTGTCCCACAACCGTATTTCTTCCTACCCTGGCTCGACATTTTTTTCTTATCTTGTCCAGTCCCTTTCCACTTACATTCTTCTGGCATTTTACGTCAGTTTCAAAATTTCCAGGTGCTGCTTTTGCTTCACCGTGGACATGCCATCCCTTTCCATGTCCATCCCCATCAGGATGATCTGTGGACTGTCTGCTTCTTCATCAAAAGACAGACGGAACCATCCCCTTCCACTAAGCACCCTCCCCCGCCTGAGTGAGCTTGTGCTCACTTTGCGCAACTTCTCCTTTAATGTCTGTCACTTCCTTCTGGTCGAAGATGTGGCCATGGGGACCCCTGTGGGTTCCAGTTATGCCTGTGTCTTTATGTAGGGTATGTGGAACATTTATCATTTTGATCCTACTCTGGTCTGTCCTCACAATTCTTTCTTTAGTACATCGATGACAGAGTCATAGAGAGCTACAGAGAAAGACGCTTCAGCCCATCCAATCTGCACAGGTTGCAAACAACTCCCTTAACTATTTTAATCACATTTTCCAGCCCTTGGCCATAGTCTTTATGCCCGAAACGTCGATTCTCCTGTTCCCTAGATGCTGCCTGACCTGCTGCGCTTTTCCAGCAACACATTTCCATCCATAGTCTTGTATCCCCTGGCATCACTAAATACTTAAATGTTATACGGGTTTCTGCCTCTACTACCCTTACAGGCACCGAGTTGAGGATTGCCACCATCCGCTGAGTGAAAATGCTTCTCCTCACATCTCTTCTCATCTTTCTGCCAACCCCCACCCCAACCTTAAATCTCTGCCTCCTGGTCATTGGTTCCTCCATCAAGGGGAAAAATCTATTCCTGCATCATATATTTGCACCCCTCATAATCTTATACATTTCAACCATGTTCCCCTCTCAGTACCCCATACTCCAAGGAAAACAAGGAGACAGTGAGGTCTGCAGTTGCTGGAGATCAAAGTTGTGAGTGTGCTGCTGCAAAAGCACAGCAGGTCAGGCAGCATCTGAGGAGCAGGAAATCGACATTTCGGGCCAGAGCCTTTCATCAGGAATCAGTTCCTGATGAAGGGCTCTGGCCCAAAATGTCAATTCTCCTGCTCCTCAGATGCTGCCTGACCTGGTCTGCTTTTCCAGCAACACACTTTCAACTCCAAGGAAAACAACCCCAGTTTATACAAAAATAGAAATTGCTGGAAAACCTCAGCAAGTCTGGCAGTATCTGAGAAATCTAAGTTAACGTTTTGGGTCGAGTGATCCTTCCCCAGTTTATCCAACCTCTCTTAATAACAGAAACTCTCCAGCCAAGGCAATATCCTGGGAAATCTCCTCTGTATCCTCTCCAGTGCTGTTATATCCCTCCAATATTGTAGATTCCAGGATACTCTAGCTGCAGCCTAACCAATATTTTATACAGTTCTTGCATAACTTCCCTGTCCTTAAACTCTATGTTTCAGCTAATAAGTGCAAAAATACCATATGTTTTCTGAACCACTTTATCCGCCTGTCGTGATAATTTAAAAGAAATAGTGTATATGCACAGCAAGGACTCTCTGATCTTGTCCGCTTCCGAGGGTTCTACTGTTCAGCTTGCATTCCCTTTCTCTATTTGTCCCATAAAAGTGCTCCATGTCACTCTTATCCAGATTGAATTTCATTTGCCATTGATCAGTCAATCTGACCAGCCTGTCGATAAGCTCCTATAATCTTCTCCTTACTATTTACTGCTCCACCAATTACTGCAATATCTGCAAATTTACTGATCAACCTTCTCACATTCAAGTCTAAATCATTTATATTAAGAACAAGCAGCAAGGACCACAACACTGACCCCCCATGGAACCTCACTGAACACGGACCTCCAGTCACACAAACACAACCTTGGCAGGAGCAGAGGGTGATGCCATTTAGCCAACACTGTATCAAATTTGCCAAATGTCCTTAGATCCCATGGTCTCTTACCTTTGCTATTAGCTCCATGTGGAACCTTATCAAAAGCCTTGATGAAGTCAAAGTAGACTACATTAAAATAATTGTCCTCAACAATACTCCTAGTCACCTCTTTGAAAAATTCAATCAGATCTATCAAACATGACATCCCCTTAACAAATCCATGTTGACTGTTCTTGATTAATCCCTGCCTCTCGAAATGTAGATTAGTTCTATCCCACAGAACTATTTCCAATCAGTTCTCCACTCCTGAGATTAGACAGTCTGGCCTAGTTTCCTGGTTTATCCCTTCTTGAATAATGGGACCACACTGGCTGTGCCCTGGTCTATCCATTCCTCTTCTGTGGCCAGAGAAAACCTGTAAATGTTTGTAAGTGCGCCTGTTTCTTCCCTTCCCTCAGTCAACAACCAGGGATACATTTCATCTGACCCTAGACGTTTATCTACTTCTAAATCTGCCAGACCACTCAGAACTTCGCCTCTGTCTATACTAAGTCCCTTATCCCAATTACTAGAACATTCTTGACAATGAGCCCTAATCACAATTTTCACAACTGAATGTTTTATTTATATTGCACTTTGAGATGAAGGGTGAAACACAGGAGATAGGAATTGTTTAATTCCTAAACTAGTCTTCATTTCGTTAAATATTTGTGACATAAACTTTGAGCATTAATTTAGTGATATTTCTTTGAGTAATTCACATCTTTAAAAAAAAAGAACTAACTTTTCCAGTAACCTTACCTAAAGGCACTTAGAGTCATAGAGTCAGAGAGGTGTACAGCATGGAAACAGACCCTTTGGTCCAACCCGTCCATGCCGACCAAATATCCCAACCTAATCTGGTCCCACCTGCCAGCACCCGGCTCATATCCCTCCAAACCCTTCCTATTCATATACCCATCCAAATGGCTCTTAAATGTTGCAATTGTACCAGCCTCCACCACTTCCTCTGGCAGCTCATTCCATACCCGTACCACCCTCTATGTGAAAACGTTGCCCCTTAGGTCTCTTTTATATCTTTCCCCTCTCACCCTAAACCTATGCCCTCCAGTTCTGGACTCCCCAACCTCAGGGAAAAGACTTTGTCTATTTACCCTATCCATGGCCCTCATAATTTTGTAAACCTCATTAAGATCACCCCTCAGCCTCCGACGCTCCAGGGAAAACAGCCCCAGCCTGTTCAGCCTCACCCTATAGCTCATGGGCGGCATGGTGGCACAGTGGTTAGCACTGCTGCCTCACAGCGCCATAGACTCGGGTTCAATTCCAGCCTCAGGCAACTGTCTGTGTGGAGTTTGTACATTCTCCCTGTGCCTGTGTGGGTTTTCTCCGGTTTCCTCCCACAGTCCAAAAATGTGCAGGTTAGGTGAATTGGCCATGCTAAATTGCCCGTAGTGTTATGTGTAGGGGAATGGGTCTGGGTGGGTTGCTCTTCAGAGGGTCAGTGTGGACTTGTTGGGCTGAAGGGCCTGTTTCCATACTGTAAGCAATCTAATCTAATCAAATCCTTCAACCCTGGCAATATCCTTGTAAATCTTGTAGGAACATCTATTATTGTTAGATGTTACTGGCTCCAACTCCTGGTTTTAGGCAGAAGTCCTACACAATCTATTAAAACCCTCCTCAATGATTCTTCAAAAGCTGGCATTGGAATTAAAGGTATAGTTTTAATTGAGAATTGGTATTTCTCATTTTCTGACATATATGGCATATTGGATACATTTTGAAAATAGTTTTACGTAATCCTGGCCAATAAAAATGCTTTCATATCTTAGTCTTTTCTTTCCTAATATCCAAATGACCCACAAAAAGTAGTTGTACACTATTAATCTTCACACCTTTTTTAAAATTGTGAACAGTTATTAGATCTTTTCTGAACAATTTCATGAAACAGAAGAAACCTGATTAACAGCATTAAGAGATTTATCAGATTTCTTCCAGGAATGGGAGATTTCAGCTCCAATAGAAATTCAAAAGGTTGTAATGTTTAGAGCGAAGATGATTTAAGAGGAGCTTTATTGGAGATATACAAGATATAGAATAGACAAAGCAAGCCTGTTGCCATTATCCAACAGGACAAGAACTAGAAGACACAGATTTCAGTTTTTGGGCAAGAGATATAGGAGTAAAGGGAGTTGGGGAGAGGTGTAAAGGAGACAAATACGTTTTTAACTGGTGAGCGATAATTACATAGAACATGCTTGCCTTCTTTAAGATGGGTAGAAAATAGATTAGATTAGATTCCCTACAGTGTGGAAATAAGCCCTTCGGCCCAACAAGTCCACACCAACCCTCCGGAGAACGACCCACCCAGACCCATTCCCCCCAACTAATGCACCTAACAATACGGGCAATTTAGCATGGCCAATTCACCTGATCTGCACATCTTTGGATTGTGGGAGGAAACCGGAGCAAACCCACGCAGACTTGGGAGAACGTGCAAACTTCACACGGACAGTTGCCCGAGGGAGGAATTGAACCCGGGTCTCTGGTGTTGTGAGGTAGCAGAGCTAACCACTGAGCCACCATGCCACCCTATGAAATGGTTCAAAAGGAAATTGGATTGACTCTTTAGGGAAATAGGAGAAAATGAGGACTGCAGATGCTGGAGAGTCAGAGTCGAAAATTGTGGAACTCCTGATGAATGGCTTATGCCCAAAACATAGACTGTCCTGCTCCTGGGATGAAACCTGACCTGTTTGCTGTTCCCGTGCCACACACGTTAGGGAAATAGGCTGACAGCTGTGCTGTACAGAGAGCCAGCATGCACTCACTGGGCTGAATGGCTACCTTCTGAGCCTTAAATGATGCAATTTCTTTAGTTCATTAACAATCTCTATTCCACCCAGTGCTGCTTAGGTTTGAAGTATTTTCAAATAACTATCATCACTCACGTCAGTGTAAATATTCCACAATTTAATTTTCTAATTCCCTAAAATCCTATCTATAATGGTATGTTTGAAACTATACACACTTCTCCAATATCATATACAGTTTCATTGATGGATTGTTAAAAATTTGTTCTTCTTCTCAGAGAGTCCTTTGAGACCAAGAATGGCTTTCTTCCATTCAAGGGTTGTGGTCGTGAGGTGACTGAACAGCTCAATGTTGGATCTTAACATTGACGCAGGTGGTGTTTGAAAAGGATGGGCAGAATGCTCAGGTTTTTGCATGTTCTTTCCACTGTTCACTCTAGGCTTCCAACCAGGGCTATCAGTGATGCCTGAGATGATTGGCAACTTTACAGATGCTTCTTCTCCAGTATGGGTAGTCTTGGGCAAGAGTTAGTAGGAATATTATATATTTTCAGGGAGACTTGGAGGGCATTCATGAAGTGCTTTCCCTACACACCTGGTAACCGCTTGCTATGATGATGGAAATAAAGAGCTTGATTTGGAAGCTTTGTGTCAGGCATGCAGGTGATGTGACCTGCCCAGTACAGTTGATTGGCATCTACATCTTGCTTCTGGGGTATGTTGGCCCGAGAGTGTACACTGACATTGGAGTACCTAGCCAACTATTGGATTTGCCCTAGTACAATCATAGCAGCCTTAGCTAAATAGTAACAGTCTGAGTCTACAGTTTGTGATTTCAAAGTCCTTCACCAGTATTTAAACATGTGATTTGTGCAGATATACAGTGCTGTACTACAGTGTGGTATGTTATCTTGAAAATAGTTTTCAGCTAACCCTAGTAGAAATGAATTAATCTGCCCACCATGTGAATGGCTGACAGTGTGATTTTTGAATACTTTATATATAAATTTTAAAAACAGGCTCTTCTTAGACATTATAAAAAAGTCACTTGAATGTGAATATTGCTGGAAGAGAGGTGTTCCTGAAGCTTAGTCTCTTCTACTCATCAGGACAAATGCAAGAATATCAATTTCTGAATGATCATAACAAATTATGCTACAAGAAGATGCAGACTGGTTGGCAAGTTTTCTCCCTGGCAGCACCTCAGTCATTTAGCACTCTTTTCTCCTCTAGAATAAAATGGCTGTGACCCAAACTGGGTCATTTGTGGCCAAAGCCATTGCTAGGTGGAGCACACACATGTGAGTGAAAAATCACATTATCCCCACTGCCTCCCAGGCTTCCTATCACCTGCAGCTTGAAAGGCATTTTCATCCCCAATGAAGGCTGAGAATTGGTAAAATTACTGGTATGATCCACCCATCTTGGAAGAAAGGTCCTGCAAGGTTGGGATTTTAATTGTTGTGGCGTGCGGGCTGGGATATTGTGTGTGGACTGCAGTTCACACTGGGTGAGGAGGCAGGCCTTTTAAGGTTCACTTCCATGCTGCTGGACTTTGTTCCAGCTATAATAAAGCAAACCATTTGGTGGAGAGCCTAGACATCTGTTACTCAGTTGAAACACCTGAGATCTTCCTTGATGACAGTTCTCACTCCCTGATCACTGCTACTAATGTCACAATGTTTATTTACACAGGTTTAGAGCTTTCATGTGCTACTAGTTCCCATATTAATGGTTTAACATGTCTGGATGATTGACACTTTTACTGGGCTGTGGTTAAAAGTTTCCACCAGACTAAAACAAATATAAGTGCACTGACTTAGAGCACCATCATTTGCACATCCTACATGTTATAATATTGTTAATTGCTGTGTACATTATATTATCAATGAAAGCCATGTTTAGTGACAGTCTGGCATGGAAAGGAATAAGAAGCCATGGGGAGGTGAATAAAGGGTCTCAGTATGGCATGGGAAGCATGAAAATGGGGAGGAAGCATGGATGGAGGGGCACAGTAATAGCATCGGCTAAATGAATAACCATGGTGGAATATGCGGACACACAAAGCCTGACATGAGGGCCATGAGTGGCCATGGAAGGGGGTTGGTATGAGGAGTACCTTTTGAACTTGTTTTTCAAAGGGTTCTCCATGCGGACTATAGTTTATGACAACTCTGAAGTATGAAACCATGGGTTATTCTAAAGCTGGGGCTGGGAATTGCAAAAATGGAATCTGATTTCCTTTTTAAAAGGGCTCTGACTCAGAAGGGTGAGGGGTGACCTTAAAGAGGTTTATAAAAATCACAAGAGACACACATAAGATGAATAGCCAATGTCTTTTCACCAGGATTGGGGAGTCCAAAACTAGAGGGCATAGTTTTATGGTGAGAGGGAAAGTATTTAAAAGAGACCTGAGGGGCAACTTTTTCACACAGAGCGGTATATATGGAACTAGCTGCCAGAGGAAGTGGCAAAGGTGGATACAATTGCAATATTTAAAAGAAATTTGAATAGGTACATGGAGAGGAGCAGTTTAGAGGGATAGGTGTCGAACACAGGCAAATGGCACTCGTTTAGGAACTTGATTGGCATGGATGACTTGGGATGAAGAGCCTGTTTTGTTACTGTACACCTCTATGACACACTGTAGTATGTCTGTCGCTGATACAGTAAGTTGCTACAGGCAGTAGTTCATCTAGAACATTCACAGTGATCTCACTCGTATTCATGGTGTGCTCAGATTGAAAATTTAGCACACACTGGGAACATTGCATTGAAATGTTGGTTTTATCATAAAACTGTTTGAGTAAGATGTAATAAAGTCTAAACCTTATGGCACCAATATATCACTAATACTCTGAATCTGCTCTCTGGCACTTTGATTTAGGTTATAATTTATAACAGCAACCAGATGTTGTCCTTCTTGTACTTTAAAATGTCTGATTGCAATCAAATAGATGTCTGTAAACATCTAGCAATGGACAAGATAGTAATAAAATTCTGGATTAGTGGTGCTGGAAGAGCACAGCAGTTCAGGCAGCATCCAAGAAGTTTCGAAATCGACGTTTCGGGCAAAAGCCCGATAGTAATAAACCTGTGTCACATGTGTATTTTGGATGATGCAGTAAAAGAAAAGGTGACAGGTGGACATTTCTACGGTTAAGCCATCCTGCACATATATGGATTGTTAAGCCCCATAAATGTGCAAATTCTAAGCAAATGAATATAGACGGATGAGTATGCATGAAGATCTGTTGCCTAAAATGGTGCAATTCCTAGTGCTATAAAAATTCAACTTGATATTGCAGAAGTCATTTGAGCGTGTGTGCCAAACAAGCATTGTTGACTATAGGTCATTCTGGAGGCGGGGACATGCACTTCACTTAGAATTTGGCAATCTTGCATATTTGTCCTGATGAGTGGAAGATGAAAAGATTTGGCAACATTTCCCATTTTTCAGCTATATATTACAACCTCGAAAATACATTATCAGTTATGCACTGAAGCAAATCTTTATTTATATTCTGATTCAAAATGAAGAAATTTGATACATTCTACAATTAGATTTATGATTTTAAAGGAAGGAGAAACAAAGACAAGGAATTCCATTAAAATCATAACCACAATCTGATGGGTATCCAATCTGAGCTGCTGAAATAATAGAGCACAAACCCAATTACTTGTAACCTGATCTGTTCAGATGACTGATTAAACGCCAAGATTATTGTAAAATTACTTCCTGAAGTATAGCATTATGTGAAAAGAGATGTGACAAAATACCAAATAAACATGTTGGACTCTGAAACAGCTTTAGAGTACGTTTGTCATATTAAGCACTTGGGGCAATTTTGTTCAGTACATCTCCAAATGGGATTAAATGCAATCATGACGATGCAATGCTTGACCACAAGGAAGGAGCCATGATTTCTGAGATAAAATGTTGAAGTTCCCTTCAGAAAATCAATATCCGTTAAAAAGGGTACAGTTGTAGATGTTGTCATTGCAAATTAGGCTCCCACTTGGATATTAAAGTGCAACTTTACATTGAGATCCTGTAGCTGAGATCCCACGGTTAAGCCATCCTGCACAAAGCGGGATATGGGGATTGAAGCGTTGGAGTTTCCGATGTTAAATCAGATGCAAAAACGCAGAAATCTTATTAAATTTCCTGAAAAAAACTTCCGAAACTCGATCAGTGCACTTTGCTAACTGCAGTGCTGTGAAGAGAAGATTGGAGTTCTCTGTGCCGGCTGGTGAAGACTTTCGCCCCTGGTGGGCAACTTCCGTTTCTTGCTAGACACTCGAAGCTTGGTGTCGGTAACTATGACGTGATTCTGCAGCTACCGCTTTCAAACCAAATTTATAAAATTATAACTGCAACCAGAGAAGCGCTTGTGCTCACCACTGCACAGTGCTCCCCAGTATTTCACAATGAGATTAAAGTATTTATATTGCAAGGTAATTATCAATGCGCCTAGATAGCATTCTCTGGAGGCAAAACGATTTCTTTTTCCCCCCTTCCTCTGGCAACAGAACAAAAACAAGTCTTCAGCCGCCAACTCCCTCCGCCCACACACTGCGGAATAAAGCATGCGCCCAGTCAACTTCAAACATGCTCCAAATTCAACACACTGAGCGGAGAGAATTTATTAACATGTCTGTCAACAAACTACCCTCACGCTGACAAAGATTCCGGATGGAGCTTGTTAAACATCCAAAATATTAAAGAGTATCACTTCACCTTTTCATATTGAGTATGGATAGAATGTGAGAGCTCATTGACAGGCTCCTATGCTAAGAACTAAATATCAACAATTTGGTTCAGTTGAAGAATTAGATTTTTCTTATTTCTTCAGCTTTGTGTCGCGGTAGTTGCAATCTTTTTCCTTTTTTTAAACGATGACCTGTCTATCACACGGCAGGTCATCCAAAGTGCTCTCTTGTAGATTTCTTCCACTGACTTTATACACTTTAATAAGAAAGGGAGGTGCCCTGTCAATGGGAAGCCTTATGAATTGCGGTTTGATTCAGCAGTGACCAGCAGCTCTCCCTGCCGCTCCCTGTCCTGCCCGCCCACTTTTCTCCAACCCCAGCTGAAATAGGTGGTATCTATTGAACGTGGACCGTTTCCTAAGCCTAGCCTTACACTGGCTGACTGCAAAGTGGAGGTAGGTGCAAATCTTGAAATGGATTTATTCGAGGGAGGTGAAACAAGAAACTCTGGCGCATGATGTCACCGTTCCTTTTCGATCAAATACCCCTTTCACAGTCAAGGTAATGTGGAAATATACGTTATCTTTGGATGGACTTATCATCGTTGGCGTATTGTCAATTGCCCCAATGATAAAGTTAAATGTCCTGGATAATCAGAATTCCAGAAAGGGCATGCTGAAAGGTTAGAAATCACACAACACCAGGTTATAGTCCAACAGGTTTATTTGGAAACACTAGCTTTGGGAGAGCAGCGCTCCCAACGCCTGTGCTTCCAATTAAACCCGTTGGACTATAACCCGGTGTTGTGTGATCTTTAACTTTGTCCACCCCAGTCCAAAACCGGCACCTCCACATCTTGCTGAAAGATGTCTAACAAGCCTTCCTCTCATAAATTTGAAAGCGGGGAACAGCAATTTTTGCTGTAAGGAACGTGAGCAACTCGGTATTACTTGCTCTGTGGTCGAGCGCAATCGCCCATTCTAAAATATAATTCTGACTTGAAAACCAATTTGTTGGTGCTGTTGTAAAAGGGACTGCATGAAACCTATTTGAAAACACAGCAGAGCACTCGAAGCATTACAGACAATGACTGACTCTACGCAACTTTTTTTAAAACTGTCAAAACAGCTTAAAATTGTAATCATTCAATAAGTTATGAGCTGCTAACTGTACAGTACAACCTCTGGCTCCTTTAAAAATTGACACATCTCAAATTATATTAGGAAAATCTGGCCAAGTATAGATACATTGTACCTAACCTGCAAATCTCGGCCTGATTTTCTTAAATCTAAGCAGCATTCTCAAATAATTTGAAGTTCATTACTACCAACTGAAAGAAAAATCTAAACATTGCTGCAAAATCTAGTTGGCTCTGACACTTTGGAATTATACAACATTTGACATTCAATGCCACCACACTGATTCAATGCTCTGGTTGTGCATGGCATGAATACACTGGTTCTATTTTCTGCAGACCTCCATTCAGGTGTTGTCTCATCATCTTAACTGCCATAGCTGCCAGTTCCTTGTTCAGATAGTGAGTCCTCATGCCCATTGGAACAACAGCCAAACAATTATTATTGAGTTGTGAGCAATGACAGTAAGTGACAACAAGCTGCTTAAAACAGGAAATAGAAACAGATGCCCATAATCATGCTTTTAGCCTCAGGCCTCTACATGCAGAGATCAGATAAATCCAAGTCCCCGTCCTTAACCCAGAGTCCAAGGCTCCATGCAACATCCTTCCTGTTCTGCGATTAGCTCATCCAGTGCAGATCAAGTATTGAACCTAAGAATGTTATGGTCTGTATGGCTTAGTTATCCAATTAATGTATTATGAAGGCAGTTAAAGAAGAAACTTGTAGCTCCTTTTACAATTTGAGAATATATTCAAGTAGTCAATTAAGTAATTTGAAGTGCCATCATTCTTGTAATATAGATAGTCAAGCAATATACTACAATAGAACTATTATAAACTTAATGGGAACCTAAGGTTTTTTTTTAAACAGACATTAAATTATGTCCATGCAGCATGTGTTCTGTATCTGCGTAAGTCAGGTATCATTGAATGGAAAGGTTAATTAAAGCAATTAATGTAGGGGATGGAGCTTTTGAAAAGAGAGGATGATGTTTTCATTTTCAATCCACATTTCTTTAGCCTGTGAAATGTCTCTGTTAGTACAGCCAATCCAACATGTGCACCTCCACATCATCAGTTAGTATTGACCAGATTTCCCTTACAAATTAATCTGGTTGATCATTCGCCCCAGTTCTCAAAACAAAATCCAACACCTTTTATATATATATATAGCTCAAAGTGTTGAATGAATCTGGACTATAAACAAATGTTTCAGCAACTTTTTAAAAAAACTGTCAAAGCAGCTTAAAATTAGGTCAGCTAGCAATTTGATATTTAAATGCTTATACTGTAAGGTCCTCCAACATTAAATTTACATTAAAGAGCATGTCACTGTTATAATCAATGATTAGTTCTGAACCACTTTTACTTATCTCTGTCTTCCTACAGATTTCATCTAAATAATTTAACAGTGGAAGCAACTGATCCAGAAAATTTCCTTTGTGTGACACTTGTAACAAAATGACATTTATAAAGAAGGCTACCTTATAAAGTATCACAAGGAGTAAGATCAAGGAACTATCAAGCTCCAGTGGATGCTGGGGCTGAGTGAACATAAAAAAAGTGAAAAGCAAATTTCTAATTAACTCAGTTTTGTTACATTTGCAAATAATAATGTCAAACCAATCCCTCAAAATCTGAGCAAAGTTTGGTGTTCAAATATTAATGTTCTAAACAGAATGCAGAACTGAATTGCCAAACATTAACATTTATCCTGATCAGATTTGAAAGTTTCAAGGGGGTCTGGTTCACAGTTAAAGCTCTTCAGTTATTTAAGCTTCTTGGTAAATACAGAAGACTGAGGTTAGTGAGACAGGAGACTTGGACACCATCCAACCTGATGTCAGTGCGTTTTGGGAATCTGCATGGAACCAGCAAGAAACATTTCAATCTCAAAGTCCTATCAAGACTTCATAGAAGTTATTTATCTGATGGGTTCACCTGGCTGGAAACATTTACTCTGTTTCTCACTCCACAGATGCTGTTAGACCTGTTGGTTTTCTCCAGCAATTTCTGTTTTTGTCTGTTTCTACACCAAGTTGTTGGACTTCGAATTGGCTTCCGTGTGTTACCAACTTAGTAACAGGTCTCCTACTCAGTTCACCACTGACCGTACACGTTACCGCCCATATCTGGGGCAGGTAGGACGTGAACCCCGACCTCCGGGTCCTAAAATAGGAATATTACCACTGTGCCACCAAACCCTCGCTAAAAGTGGGTAAGGTTTGCTGGAAGTAACATTGCAGTTGGACACCAAGAGGAAGAGCGATTTGGTCTACGTTGATATCTAGTTAGACAAGTCCTCTCTATGTTCGTGGCTGACAAACCAGGCAGCAGATAGGGAAGTGGAAATTAACATTTCAGCTCGGCAAGCGTTCATCAAGCTCCCAACCTCCATTAGTTTGAATGCAAGATCAGACTCCTAAACCGTTCACCGTTTCTATCTCCAGTCACGCTATCAAATACTTTCCTTTTTATTTCAGATTTCAAGCCTCAATATTTTGGATTTTATTTTCCCCACCCCTCCTATAAATGTCTCCACAGTGCCGCTTGCTTGCGGCGATATATATTGTTAGCGCTTCTCGGCAGAAACACGGTGCTGCTGGTGCGTTGCTGGGCGCCCGGCTCCCCTCTCCCTGGGCACTGGCTGCGCTGTCTGCCGCCGCTTATCTCAGTGACACTAATCCCGGGAGAAATACACTGGATGGTAAGTGAATCATCTGAACCATGAGAGCACACAGCAACAACAGCTTCAGTGGCCCCTGGCTTATTAAGGCAACTAGTGCACCTTAGCACTCCACAAGCACAGTAACCAGCCGGTCTTCATTCACTTCCTTTTCAAAAACTCAAAGGAGTCCATGAGAAATGTGCACCATTCCACCACTAAACACTTTGGTTGAAGTCGATGCCAACGTCGAGAGCTGCGCTCCACCTCATTATCCCTTTCAGCTTCATTCAACTTATCATTTCTTACACTTTTAGATGTTTCTAACAGCCTCCACCCCAATTCCAAACAAAAGGCAACGCATTTAACGAGCTCCACTCAAAGCAATCTACAGCTGAACACGAACTTTGAATTCATACCTCTGACTAACATCGGTCTATCCTATGATAACCTTATCCGTGCCTGGGCTAGTTTCACTGTTCGATATTCCCTTTCATATTCGCCTTATTGCCCAAAGTCATTGCTACCTCTTATATTTTCTCTCCTTACCTCTACATTCTCAATGCGACAGCATAGCTGTTGCAATGTTATTCAAAATCTCAAATTCAAAATCTGTGCAGGTCATTAATGCAGAAATCCACATAGTCACAGTTTGCCTTGTGAAACCTGCTTACTACGCGTTCCATTTTATATACACGTTAAAAAAAACACTTGGAGCTTTTCGTTTGGAAATGGCTGCGTGTTCAAAGGGATGTCATTAATTAAAAACAGAAATTGCTGGAGAAACTCTACAGGTCTGGCAGCACCTGTAGGGAGAGCAGCAGAGTTTCCGTTTCTAGTCAGGTATGACTTCCTCTTTGTACTGAAGCACTAGCCAGGTGATCATGTATTTTGCACGATACTTTAGCAGCCAATGTATTAAATACAACAGCAAGCTGGGAAGGTTCAGATGCAAAGCCCCACTTTGAAGAAAGTATTGCTCAGCTAAACTGCTTCGTTACACTTCGTACAAAATTTACTCTCGACTGAAAACATCGCCAGTTGGAGACAAGGCAACGCCTTCAACATTCTGAAAAGTTTAGATAAATAATTCTGAAATACTTTGAACAAAAAGTCTTCCGTGAATTAAAGCATCATGTAAACAGAATATTTGATCAGTCGGTCGCGTTCCTTTGTTTAATTAAATAAGCCCAGGTACCGTTAGACTATTGCCATTTATTTAAATGAACAGGCACTTCAACCTGAAGAATGAATAACTCCCCAAAATAAGCGAAATGGAAAATGCATGAGTGCTGTTATTTTAGAAAACGGGAAGTATGATGTGTATTCTTGGCACAATTCCTTCTAACACTAGACACTGGTTATACCTAAACAGCTCGTTATGTACCTATGATACTTTTGTAATTGTCATTACAACTGCCTAGCTTCAATTCTAGTTGGTTTCTGTTCTCATGTAATTGTTTTAGTGCTAGAACTGTTGGAGGCTTCGAGAAACACCGATCACAATCCAAAATGATCAGCTTTCCGTTTTTTAACTTTTAAAGATGGCTTTAATTCTCGTAAATAGATGTATATAAAACCTAGAAGGGCAGGGGCTGCAGCCGTCGCGTGTGAAGACCACCGCTTGCAAGTTTCTCTCCAAGTCACACACCATCCTGACTTAGAACCACATCACCACTGTCGCTGAGTCAAAATCCTGGAACTCTCTCCCTTTCAGCATTCATGGACTGCAGTGGTTCAAGGCGGCGGCTGCTTACCACCTCTCCCAGGGGATAAGCAATAAATGCTGCCCAGCCACCCATATTCCACGAACAAATACAGAAAACACACTCTGCATTGTCAGCCAAAGGAAACTTATAAAATGTTCACTAAACAGCAGCAAAAGTTGCATGCGTTTTCAATACTGCTATTTAGCAAAAGGAAGCGTGCCTGTATTTTGTAAAAAATCCCACACTTCTCGATTTTCGATAATGTTCCAGCCGAGTGCATTGTTTAAGTTGCGCTTAGTTATGTATTGGAATGTACTGCTACACAATGTGACATTTTTTTTACCTAAGTGGCTGTCCCACACAACAATCCACGACACTTAAAAATAACTCGGTGAAAAATAAGTAAAATATAATTACCTGAATTTCCCGCGCGTGGTATACAATGATCAAACCAAGCAATATAATCGTCGAAAGGCTAATAAGGCATTTCAGAGCTAATGAGTACAGCGAGCCCTGAAATAGAGAAACATTTCTTGAGTTTGGATGAAATTTTGTGGGAAAAGTGAACTTGAAGCAAAGATGCGATTTATATGCATAATAGAAGTGTACATACCACTACGTCAAGTTTTAAAAACATCACATTAACTTTTAACTGGGTAGAGTCAAATCGTTCATTACTACCAAAGAAGTGAGGCAGATGGCCAAATACAAGTTGCAACTGCCTGATACACATTCGGAAATCAAAAAGACTCTCGAAATCGCCAGTGTACATGCGACTTGGTGTACATTTGCTTACCTTCTGATAAGCCCCCCACGCAAGTTCAGTCTCAATGACCATCACTACAATCCCAAACATACCAAAGATCAAGGCATAGTCGCTCAATCGCTTTCTTTTCTCAAACAAAGCTCGTCTATGTCCCAGTTTGTAACCGATATTATTGTTTTTCTTTTTGCTCGATTTGCTGTTATTCCCACCGTTTCCTCCTGCCCCACCACTGCCGCTCCCCCCGTAGGAAACGACCGTTGTGGAATTGTTCTGCTCCGGCTTGGACACCACGATCTCCGGGGCTACTGTGGTGAAGATGGGCTGAAGAGGTTGCGATTCCGAGTCCAGTTCGCGCAGGTTCCTCCTGGACGAACTCAGGTTGCTGAGCGGCCGCATGACCCCGCCGTTGTACCTGCAGCTGCTCATGGCTATTTCGGTGAAGGGATTGCTCTCCCTGCGGTTGCTGCTGGGACTGGGCTGCCGACAGTGCTGCTGGAGGGGAGCCTGCCTCGAAGAGCTGGCATGACTGGCGGAGGACTCACTGCCGTTCAGCTGACTGCCTTGTCTGGAAGAGGAGGAGGAGAGGGGAGAACTGGTCCTGAAAGTGAGAGGGGAGGAATTCCGGAAGAACAGGTTCTCCCCAGCGGCGGTGGCAGCAGCAGAAGGTGGAGGAGGGGGAACAGGAACATGCGGACAGTTACATCTGATCCAGTCGTGGTGGTGCTGCTGCTCCTGGATCACACCGTGCAACTGCAGTGGGGTTTCCATGTCCGAGCTGTTAAAGCCGCAGGAACGGGCTGGGCCGCCTGCGCACGGGAAATCCTGGCGCCAAGAGTGGCCCCGGCCGGCTCCCGTCGAATCCAGGCGCCGCGTCCGATTGGTCGGGCGGACCACAACAATGGGCATGACGTAATGTGCAGGAGAAAAGGAGCGCGCCGGCGGGAGGAGGCTGGTCAGTCTCACACTGTGGGCCCGGGAGTCACTTCATTCATTCATTCATTCAGCTATCGAGTGCAACTCCTGGGTGATGGGCTGAACCTCAATAAATAACATCATCAAAGTTCAATCTAAACAATCAGCAAAAATCTCTTTATAGTCTTTCAGAACAGAAAATGACTCGGTCCTGCTTGCGAGGGGATCCAGGGAAGTCTTCTCTGCAAAATTGTCACGGTGCGGGCTGGTGGTCGGGCCAGGTCGGGAAAATGCATCATCCTCAACAGCTCATGCGTGATGGTCCACAGGAGAGGAGAGTCTGTTGAACAACTGTATCCAACACCCTGCCCTTTCTCCTGCGGGCAATATTGCTGATTCCTGCAGAGAACAACGGATCTGGATGAAATAATCGGGGCAATAAAAATGCTACATAAAAACTACAAATTATTCCGGTCTATCGCAAGGAAATGAGTAAAGTTCCCTTGCGCTGAAAAGGTCTCACTTTAAAATTGGGCGAGGCGCCAGACTATGAATGAGTGCTTCGACTGGGGCTTCTTTGAATTGTATCAATGTTGTATGTCAGCTGTTTTAAGCATTAAAAAGTAGCACAATAGCTACGTTTTTGTTTACAAACACAGATCTAAGTCAAACACTATCAGTGAATTATTTGCCCTCCGCACATTTAATATGGAGTTTGATGTCTAACTGGAAGCTAATGGGAAATCATGGACTGTATAAGTTAATGTAAATGCACCGCACCAAACAAAATTCCTATTTTGACATTACTTCTGATGGTTCGAAATCTGTTTGGGTTTTGTATGAAATATCTAAAAGATAAAAATAAGATGTACTGCACCATAACACGCTTTGCAGATTGATTGGTTTCACAATGGAAAGATAATTGCCAATTCCCATCTTGTACTGGGTTCACCGTGTCTGGTCTCCTCGCTGAACGAAAAATGACAGGAAAGATGTGCAGTTTTATCGCCGACAACAGGGTTTTGGAAGAGACTTAGCAAAAAATTAAAATCCTGAGACCTGATAAGTTTCAACTGCTAATTGGATTCTCCAACTGTATCCGATTTCTTGAACTGCTCCAGGGGAGTTTGTGGTGATTGTCCCTGTCTCTGAGCTAGGAGATCATATGTCTCAACAGATTGCTAAGAAAGTATTTCCAGTAAAAGGATGTAGCTGTTAGTTTTTCTCAGGCTTTGTAGTGAGTGACATTGAATTTCAGCAGGAAACACGGTGATATGCCGGACCCGCAGACGCGGTAGTGGATATCAGATTGACCAAAGTGTTGCAGCCTTGTAAAATAAATTATATTGTACTCATTAGAAGTCGACTAAACATTTTATGTTTAATTATTTAAGGGAGACAATCTGATCTATGTGATGAGTTTATAAATTAGCATAAGTGTTCATTCTTAACCAACTTTTCAAATGGATGTTGTAGTGATGCACACGAAGTTAATTTATTTGTGAATTGTTTTGTGTTGTGATGGAGCACCATTGATGAGATGTGTTGTCACTTTCAAAGTCTGGTTTTAGCATCATTCACAGGACGCATTGCAATTTTAGTTGGTTTATATGTGCTCCTATTTCTGTGTTTTGAAATAACACGAAATGTTCTATGCGTCGCGTAAAGGTGCAAACTACTTATGTAAGTGTTCATATGTCCAAAAACCTTATGAATCGGTTTCCGTAAACAGATCAAGCGATTAGCACAAGCTCTTTCTCGCGTCCCTTTTTTGTTACTGCCACTAAATGTTTAAAGAGTGCAATACCTGCTAATGGTGTCAAGTATCTACATTGTGGCTGGTGCCTTCTACCGTAACGTCCGGATCACTGAGCATTACTGGGTCAAATGGCTTACTTTAAGCACTAGATGGCGTCAGACTCCACAAGAACATTCTATGGACTGAGCCATCGGCGATAGTTTCAAGTTTTAAAACCAAAAAGTAAACAAGGATTTTCTTTGTATGATAAGAAACCCTGTGCCTCAACATGACGGACAATGTTTTATTTTCAACATTGCAACTGGCGGTTCGTTTTAAGAAATGTAGGCGCTAAATTCCGGAAAAAACAATGCGGAAATGTCATTTGAAAGAAGTGCTCTCTGGAAATGGGGCAAAGACATAGGGCGAGTCAGTGCAGCAAATCCTAACCAGTTTGAGATTTTTGTTTTCACCTCGGAGGTATCAGGGTGTGAATGGGTGGCGCTACAGATTTATGAAATGTGGTTCAGCAAAGGCATAAACCTCTAATCAATCATTTTGGGTTTTTTTTCAAAGCGAATCCTCCCTACTTAAATTTTCGCGTGGACAATCTCATTTTTGGTATTATTATTCCTACCAGAATTATTGACAGGATTTTTAAAAATCCAATATATCTAGAGAGTGCAATCATGAATTGAAAGTAAGAATTGGAAAATAGCTATTAACAGTATATGTACACTTTACGATATTGTAGAAAACTATAGTATTCCCTTATATTGGGAACAGATGAAAACAATTATGTTTTTTTTTGTGATGGAATAGGACAAACAAAGCCCCAAGGGGAGAGAGAGTAGCAGAAGACTCTCACTGTGCTAGAAGTTGCATTTCACTTTTAGCCAATAGCGTTTACCAAGCAGCAGGCCCTCGCCTGCCTCGGTCCTTCGTGATCTCTTGTTGGTAAAATGAAACAATAAGGGAAACGCCCAACTGAACGTGGAAAAGGCAAAAACGTTGTATATCATGCAGGACACAACCATTGAGTATTTTGATAAACAGTGGCAGGTCATAATATAAACATAACCCAAGTTGTGTGTAACATAGCCCAGGTTGTTTCCTATCTAATTTATGGTATGGGAAATATTTACAGGATGTTATGCATGCTGATTTACTCAAATGTTCTAAACACTTGTGATGAACAACAATGTTTCATTCCTGAGAACAGACGAGAGGGAAATCTGGGTCATTCACTATGAATAAATTAATCACATAAAAATTGAATTTACATTTTGGAGTTAGGACTCCCTCATGTTTGGCTCTCCACCCCGCACATGACCGCCTACCGACCCAATTTTCAAGGAGATTGTGGATTAGTGGTCAGATGGCTTTTCCGTCTAACTCAGGAAGGTAGGTGAGCATCTGGAATAGGAGTTCCCCCAGCACTAAAACATCAACAGCCTCACCGTCAGATGTGGATGTGAGCCATTGTAGGAAGGAGAAAGAGAAAGGCCTTTGTAGATTCCGAAAGAGTCAAATCCGAAGGCTACAACTGTGCCCAAATATTTCTGCCGACTGCGGCGGCGTTTGGGGCAAGGGCTGGGGAGATGGGTTAAAACGTTCCTGTTTTCCATTCTATTACGGACCTTCTCCGTTTACTATCCCTTCCTCTCCTTCCTTCCGTATTCACAATATCTAGTTAATCAATAATTGTTTCATGTTATATAGCTCCTGGTGGGACACTGTAACCAAGAGGTCGCGACTGGGGTGAGGACACAAGCAGTCCTGTGGTGCCCACCAGTCCCCAATGGCTTCTATTGTGCCAGTTGACATAATGTTTTCTATTCATTGAAATCTCTTTATTTTAAACGTTAGAACTTTTTTTCTCTCTCCCTCCACTGGTGCTGCTTGATCTGCTATCTATTTTTGACATCTGTTTTATTTCAGTTTTTCTCAACATCTTCAATGTTTTACTTTTGGAGAAAACGTTAAGGGTTATCTATTGAGGTGATATGTCTGATGAATCTTAATTATTATCAAACAACATCCCTGGAAGTGAGAATTTGCAAGGTGAAGTCTCAATCTTTAAAATATTCCATTTTAACTTTTCTTTTGTCTTTGTATTTGCTATTTTAGTTTAATATTCATTTCCTTAACCTCTTTGTTTTTACTTTACATTCTGTACAATACTTTACATTTAATTATGTGTTCTAATTAAAAATTCCTAGCTTAAATTCAGCTTGCCTCAATAAGGTTTCAATCTGATCAGTTGATGAAGCACACTTTGCTGGCCTAATTAACAGAGATCGGATATCTGTTACAGGGGGTATTGCATTGAAGTGGCTTTCTAATTACAATAGTTAGTACATTTAACAATCTGCAGGCAGCCATGATTGTAATGAATGGTGAGTGACATTTATTTACTGCTAATGGTACAATTTTAACTAATATAGCTTCACACATGCAAATATATTCAACATCAAGATTTTTTTTGAGTATCAAGATGTAATTCTACTACACATAATTTTGGTAGCTTCAATTCACAGTATACATTGGAGTTGACAATTCAGAGCAAACTAAAGCAAGATCAAATGAGTTTTAATGGGAGGAAATAATTGGGGGGAAATGATAAATGAAGTACACAGAATGCCCATTTTATGCCCTTACAGTTAAACAAACCATCATAGCAGGGATGAATTACATATCCAAGCATTCAGATGGCATATGCAATTGAAAATAAAACAAGGCGTTTTGGGAGTGCCATGTAAATGCCAAAATGTGTTCACAAGATTGAAATGTGAAAATGGCATATGTTAGGAAAAAATGCAGAGAGAACAAATGAGCTGCTAACTCAAAGAGGGAAATTAATTTTATGCATGGCACTATTTCTGATCAAGATTCAAAATGCTTTGTGGGTTAATTTAAAATGGCAACATTTCTTTTTACTTTAACCTTTAATTGTGGAAACTGAGCATTTATATAAAAGCAAAATGCTGTGGATGCTGGAATTCTGAAACAAGCACAGAATGCTGGAGAAACTCAGGTCTAGCAGTATCTGTGAAGAGAGAAACAGAGTTAAAGTTTTGAGTCGAGTACGACTTTTCTTCAGAACCAGTTCAGTTGTCAAGGTCTTACTGCATATGAATATGGATTGCATCAGTATCAGAGGAGTTGCAAATAGTGCTAAGCGAGTTTTGAAAAGTTATAACTCAGGTCGAGGTCCTGAATGTAGGTTTGCCCACTGAGCTGGACAGTTCATGTTCAGTCATTTCGTCACCATACTAGGTAACATCATCAGTGAGCCTCTGGTGAAGCACTGGTGTTAGTGACCTGCTTTCGATTTATGTGTTTAGGTACACTTGCGTTGGCAATGTCATTTCCTGTGGTGATGTCAGTTCATGTGGTGATGTCACATCCTGTTTTTTTTCTCAGAGGGTGGTAGATGTGTTTGTTGATAGAGTTACGGTTGAAATGCCATGCTTCTAGGCATTCACATGCATGTCTCTGTTTGGTTTGTCCTAGGATGGGTGTATTTTCCCAGTCAAAGTGGTGTCCTTCCTCATCTGTATGTAAAGATATTAGTAAGAATGGGTCATGTCTTTTTGTGGCTAGTTGATGTTCATGTATCCTGGTGGCTAGTTTTCTGCTGTTTGTCCAATGTAGTGTTTGTTACAGTTCTTGCAAGGTTTTTTGTAAATGACATTAGTTTTGCTTGTTGTCTAGATGGGGTCTTTCAAGTTCATTAGTTGCTGTTTAGTGTGTTAGTGGGTTCATGGGCTACCATGATACCAAGAGGTCTGAGTAGTCTGACAGTCATTTCTGAGATGTCTTTGATGTAGGGGAGAGTGGCTAGACTTTCTGGACACATTTTGTCTGCTTGTTTGGGTTTGTTGCTGAGAAATTGGCGGACTGTGTTCATTGGATACCTGTTCTTTTTGAATACTGTATTGGTGATTTTCCTCCACTCTTCGTAGTTCCTCTGTGCTGCAGTGTGTGGTCACTTGTTGAAGGAATGTTCTAATGCAGCTTTGTTTGTGGATTTTGGGATGATTGCTTCTGTAGTTCAGTATTTGGTCCATATGTGTTGTTTTCATGTTGACACTGGTTTAAAGTTCCCCATTAGCTGTTTGCTGTACCATGACATCTAGGAATGGCAGTTTGTTGTTGTTTTCCTCCTCTTTTGTGAAGGGTATTATTGATGGTGTTGAAGGTTTCTGCTAATTTGTTTCAGTTAGTAATGACAAAGGTGTCATCCACATAGCGGACCCAAAGTTTAGGTTGGATGGTTGGCAGAGCTATTTGTTTGAGTCTCTGTATTACTACCTCTGCTAAGAACCCTGATATTGGGGACCCCTTACATACAGATGAGGAAGGACACCACTTTGACTGGAACAACACATCCATCCTAGGACAAGCCAAACAGAAACACACAGGAATTCCTAGAAGCATGGCATTCCAACCAGAACTCTATCAACAAACATGTCAACTTGGATCCCATCTACACCCTCTGAGAAAAATAACAGGAAATGGCATCACCACAGGAACTGACATCGCCAACCCAAGGGTACCTAAACACATAAATAGAAAATGGGTCACTAACACCAGTGCTTCATCAAAGACTCATTGATGATGTTTCCTAGTATGGTGATGAAACATCTGAAAATGAACCTTCCATCCATAAAGCTAAGTATTGCGCAATCATCAGTGAACATTGTCACTTCTGACCTTGTGATAGGGGAAAGGTCATTGATGTAGCAGCTGAAGACACTCCCTGAGGAGCTCCTACAAAGATGTCCTGAAGCTGAAAAGGCTGATGTTAAACTACTTCTTTTGCTAGCTATGACTCCAACCAGTGGAGAGTTCTCCCCAATTCTCATGGAATATATAATGCCATTATTAGCCTGATGTCAAGATTTGTACTTAAGTAATTGCACTGCAGCATTTCACTGTTAACATTTGAACAGTGATTTCCATGAATGATTTCTTTGATTAAATATGATGCAAACATGCAGGTAAGTTAGAATAGCAGAATCCAGTAAGAAAACCTACAACATAATAATGCAAAGGACTTACACCCATAATAAATTGTTGTTGAAATGTTTAACATTTATATAACTGCTGCTATCAAATAAATCTTTGAGCTTCCATGTTGGGCCAGATGAGATTTACTCCAGCAACTTGTCAACGATATCTTTCAAACCCACATCTTGTATCACCCAAAGAACAATGTTGCATTGAGACTACATCTAAATAACATCAAGAAGGTGGCTCTCCTTCTTAAGGACAATTAGGATTAGAAAGAATTCTGCCCTTGCTGGTGACACTCACGTGTCACAAGCAAATAAAGAAACAAATCCTACTATTTTTCCTTCAACAAGTCTAAATTTAGAGTAATGAACAATTTTATTTAATGAAATTGCATTCTTGATATTGGTAGGTTCAGCACCTTGGACAGCACATTACGCTTGTCTGCACTCTTATTAACAAAATATTATGCATGAAAATTACTCGACTGTAACACGATTTGGAACATTGCTCTTTCCTCAAATTTGAGAGGAACCAGTATGTGAGGAGGCAAATATTTTTGTCCTATGGCTTATGAGCCAGTTACAATGTCATTTGAGGCACACACACATTTTAATATAAAAAAGTAATGATTTCCATTTAATGAGTCTATCTGAATTGGTGAATTATTAGGATTCCTAATGGATATTTTACATGAGTAATATACTCAAGTATGAGGGAGCAATTACCCTCATACCTACCTGGCTCTGGATGCTGGGACTAAGAATCTAGGGACTGTCTGCATTCTCGATTGCTGACACAGGAGCTACTGGGACAACAATGCTGCCAGCCAGTCAGATTTAATGGAACATTTTTGGCTGCACAGCCATAATCAACGGGGACACATTCTCCACCAAATGGTAAGGTAAGAAAGTTAACCACCCAAAAAAAAAGCCTAGTCAACTCATAACACCATGTGGATTCTGCTTCAATGCTCAATACAATTTTACTGAAGTGGAAATTGAACAACCACATAAAATGTATTCAATTACACAACTGTGCTGCTTAAAGAAATGTTGCTGTCTGGATTAATCAGAAGAAGAGGCTGTACTCTGCAGAGTGCATCTCAAAATTAATCATAGTCTCACCTGAGGACAGAGCCCTTGCCGCAAAGAATATGGTAACCAGATGGGGATGAAGAGGAAGACAAGGAGGAACACAGGATAGAGAGGCAGGAATAGACCATTTGGTTCCTTGAGCCTGGTCTGCATTTCAACAAGATCATAGTGAACCTTCTGGCTCCGCACCATTTTCCCACACTCCCTCTTTGCCCCTTGATATTGTTAATATCTGGAAATCTATCAAGCTTTGTCTGAAATTTACTGAATGACAGAACATCTACATGCCCCTGGAGCGTAGAATTTGAAAGATTCATCACCTCCTGAGTGAAGAAGTTTGTCCTCTATCTCAGTCCTCAATAGCTGAGTCCTCTGTTTCCCGTCTTTCATCTACTTTGTTGAGTGCTGTAAGAATTTTTTATGCTTCATAGACAGGATGGAAACAGCATAATAAATCAAAGAACTGTGGATGCTGAACATCTGAAATGCACAAAAGTATAAATTACTGGAGAAACTCATCAGGTCTGGTAATCTCTGTGGACAGAAAACAGAGTTAATATTTTTAGGCCACTGACTCTGCTTCAGAACTTATAGCAGCTGCTGATGAGGGTTATGAGCTGGTGAAAGTAGATTGACTGTGCTGAAAGCAACCTCTGTCATGACAGATCCTGGGATGTGGGGAATGGGTAGTAGACAGCACAGCAGAACCTTTTTCTGACCAGGTTGATTGTAATTGGCTCAAGTGATTGTGGTACATGAATGCAACCACAATTCTCCATTCACTGACCAACCCATGTTTCACCTCTGTTTCTTTCATAATGTCACCTGGACAAAAATTCTGAAATAAGTTCTGAAGCACCCATCACATTCTATACCAACATTATCAATTTAACCATCCATTAGCCCTTGCTAATGGTCAACCTGTGCATTCCTTCAGAGCCTGTCTTCTACTTCCCTGTCCTAGCTCACCTATGTAATGGTATCCCAAAGGTTCGAGCATGACTGGTGGATACTGCTCTGATTTTCAATAGAGGAGACTACTCAAGTAATTCTGGCCCTCAAAAGTCAGGATTATGACTGCATCATTTCTATAATGGGGGAAGCAGTCTGGGGTGACTGGCTGAGAGGCAACTGCAAGTGAATTGCAGGAGTGGAAATAATGGGTGGATAGATGCTGTCATCCTGAGAGACAGGGGTTGATACTTTATTGCTGGAACAGCACAGCAGGTCAGGCAGCATCCAGGGAACAGGAGATTCGACGTTTCGGGCACAGGCCCTTCTTCCTGAAGAAGGGCCTGTGCCTGAAACGTCGAATCTCCTGTTCCCTGGATGCTGCCTGACCTGCTGTGCTGTTCCAGCAATAAAGTTTCAACTTTGATCTCCAACATCTGCAGACCTCACTTTCTCCCAGACAGGGGTTCATGCATTATACAGATACTTCTCTCGAGGAGATGCCTCAGGTATCTTAGTAATGTGTTAAAGACCGCTGGAGAGAAATTCTATAAACTCTTTAAGAACTCATAACTGTAACTGAGACAGCAGCTGTCTGAGCTTGTTGAACAGCACTTGGGTGTTAGGATGGTTATTATTGTACTGCAATGGAAGCTCAGACATAGATTAGCAGAAACTCCACCACAGGTCTCTGCATGCTTGCTGCTAAAAATGGCTATCACTTTAAAGCTGGAAAGGATGAGTACAAAGTCTACACATAGCTATGTGCGAGATTGGTGTTGATTCCAACATGGCTCCTCGGCAATGCCATGCAGACCTTATGGCAGGCTTATTATTACATCAAGCAACTGTGTGTATATCAGCTTTTACCTGTAGGCTATTCATACAGTCTTCATCTGAGTCTGCTGCAGCAGAATTCAAGTGTGGCATTGCCCTCTGCCAAGCTGGCACCGACCTTCGCTCCTATCCTGGCTGCACACCACTTAGGCCCTGTGACTCAGCTTCTGTACATCCCACCTCTAAGCTATACTGTAAAGTTCTTTCAGTGTCAGGCTCTGAACTAATCATTGTGTGAGAGAATCCACTGGCAATGTTTCTTTACTGGAAGTTGTTTCCCCCTCCTCCAGTTGCTGCTGCCTATTGCATTTCCTTTTGATCTGTAGGAGAAATGTAAAGGGTGGGTTTTTTGGTAAAGGAAGGTTAGGGGATCAGAAGCATAAGGTACATGCTTACACTATTTGCATCTTGACAGTGTGGGATGAAGTGAATGGGAGTTATGAGAAGGGGTATTAGGAAATGAACAAATAGTTTCAGACCATCTCCTTCCAAAGAGCTTTTAAAAAGAATCACTCGTGATGTGTGTATTGCTACAGAGTGAGCATCATTGCCCATCCCCACTTGTCTGAGAAGGTTGTGGGGAGCTGCCTTCTTGAACTACTGCAATCCATGTACTGTAGGTACAAACACACTGCTATTGGGAAAAGATGTGGAGGTGCCAGTGTTGGACTGAGGTGGACAAAGTTAAAAATCCCACAACACCAGATTATAGTCCAATAGGTTTATTTGGAAGTACTACCTTTTAGAGCACTGCTCCTTCATCAGGTAGTTGTGGGACGTGATCATCAGACACAGAATTAATAGCAAAGCATTACAATGTCATGCAACTGAAATGACACATTGAACAAACCTAGATTGCTGTTAAGTCTTTCATCTTTTAGAATGGGTTGCAGGTTTTGGTTCATTAATATATAAACCTCAGAACTTCTTTTAAGTTGCATTCTTGAGATAACAAGGTTTTATAAAAAAGGTGACATCTCAGTGCAAACAATGCATTAACGATGTGAGGTTTGAATCTGTCTGTAACCCAATCTTGAGTCAGACTGGTTCTATTTCTAAAGTAGGAATTCATAAAATGTTACATGGATTGACTGCCCGCATTGACTGCCCACAGATCATATGTTTTTTGAGCAAAATAGAATGTGTCTGCAAATACAATTCTGCAAATACAAATTCACCCCATAGACTAATATGTGTGTGTGTCCATGCATGAGAGAGAGAGTGTGTGAGCGTGTGCATGTGAGTATGAGTGCATTTGAGAGAGTGTGTGTGTTTACATGTGTACGTGCTTGGTAGAGTGTGTGCGTGAGTGTGATGGAGTATAAGCCTGTGAGAGGGTGTGTACATGGGTATGAGCATAGGGGGTGTATGTGTGTATGAGAGAGCGTTTGTATGAGGGTCTGCGTGAGTGTGTGGGTATGTAAGAGTGTGTATGTGTGTGTATGTGAGGGTATAATGTAATGGGTCACCTGTAGTCTGACATGAACACAAGGTCCCAGTGGAGGCCATGCTCTTGGGTACCGAACTTTGCTGTTAGCCTCTGCTCGGCCACTCTGCATTGTTGCGTATCCTGAAGTTCACCTTGAAGGATGGTCACCCAAAGATCTGAGGCCGAAAGTCCCAGACTGCTGAAGTATTCCCTGACTGGGAGGAAACATCCCTGGTTGTTGCGTGGTGTCCATTCATCCATTGTCGTAACATATGCTTGGTTTCACCAATGTCACACTACAGGTGACCCCACTACATTATACCTGCACACACACATGCACACACACTCTTACATGCTCACACACTAACACAGACCCTCTCTCATACACATGCTTTCAAACACACATACACACACGCACACCACAGTCACATCCATGCACACACCCTCTCACAGGCTTATACTCCATCACACACACGGACACACCCTACCAAGCACATACACATGCAAACATACATCTCATGTGCACTCACACTCACACTCACACGCACACACTCACATGCACACACACACACTCTCTCTCTCATGCACACACACACACATTAGTCTATGGGGTGAATTTGCATTCACACAATTGTGTTTGAGACACATTCTATTTTTCCCAAAAAGCATACAATCTGCAGGCAGTCAATTCAGGCAGTCAAGCCATGTGACATTTTATAAATTCCAACTTTGGAAATAGAACCAGTCTGACTCAAGATTGGAATACAGACTGACGCTAACCTTACACCATTACTGCATTGTCTGAGCTGAGATGTCACCTTTTTTTTTATAAAACCTTAGATTATCTCGAGAATGTGACTTAAAAGAAGTTCTGAAGTTTACATATTAATGAACTGAAACCTGCAACCCATTCTAAAAGCTGAAAGACTTAACGACAATCTAGATCTGTTCAATATATCATTTCAATTGCATGATACTGTAATCATTTGTTATAAATTTTGTGTCTTATCAATCTGTTCCACAGCTACTTGATGAAGGAGCAGTGCTCCGAAAGCTGGTGCTTCCAAATAAACTTGTTGGACTATAATCCAGTATTGTGTCACTTTTAACATTTGGAAAAGAGGCATGGGGTGACCTAGTGACAGTGAAACAATAGTGACACCGTTCCAAATTTGATCTGGTCACCAGACATCAGAAAGGGTGCATGGCTTTAGAGTAGGTGTAGAAAAGAGTTACAAAAATCATTCCAGGGATGAGGAATTTCAGTTACACATGTAGAGAAGAGAATAGCTGCATCATCTCCATTGCAAAGAACAGGTTTCAAGGTAATTAGAACCGTTCAGAATCATAAGTTTCAATAGAGTGCATCAGGAGGAAGTGTCCCCTTTGTCAGAAGTCAATGGTTAGAATCTAGAAAGCATTACCTAAGGATGTTGTGGAGACATATTGAATTATAGCTTTCAAAAGAGCATTAAAAATTTATCTAAAGAGAAAACAATATGGAGCTGTGGGGAAACATGAAGGAATGGGACAAGCAGAGTTGGTATTGCAGAGAGTCAGCTCAGTTACAATCAGCGAGATGGTATCTGCTGAAAGCATTTAAAGACTTTACAAGTCGGGATAGTATTTGAATTGGAAGGAAACTGGCAGGTGACGTAGTCACATGTGATTTCTGTCCTTCTTCACCTAGTTGTTAAAAGTTAGAGGTTACACAGACACTTTACCAAGTTGTTGCAGTGTATCGTGTAGATTGTGCTGCCATCACTCTGCATTGACATTAGACGGAGTGAATGTTCAAGATGGTGAATGTGATGCCTATCGGCTGGTTTCTCCTGGATTGTGTCAAATTGGGTTTCATTAATCCAGCTACATGATGTGTACTCCATCACAGGAAGCTGAAGAAGCAAATACTTGGGGCATGTATTTGTTCATCGTAGCTATATTTCATTTGCAATCATTTCTTTGCCCATTTGCATTGCTGCAGAGTGAACATTATTATGTGACAAATCTGGTGAAATGCAAATCGCATCAGGCCACTGGTGTTTGCAAATATATCGTTGCCATCTCAGTGATGCAGGAGCTAGTGGCTGTGCCTTAAAAAGAAATGAATGCTGACCAAAATCATCCCATCACTCGTGTAACTAATGAGAAGAGGACATTATTGTTTCATCATTTCTCTTATATGTACGTTGGTGGAGTGTACTCAATTCAATAATGAGTTTTATGGTTGATGCAGACCTTGGATGGGAAGGGGATTGGCATAGCCTTGTTTGTTGTATTGTGTTGGTTACTCAGTTGGCATGGCACTTCCACATTGGTGCACATGCTGCATCGGGCCATGTTGAAGCCGACAATAGGGCTGCTGAAGATATGGTTCCACAACTTAGAGAGGTCTGGAGGGTGGCCCTCAAATATAGTTCAGACAGAATGTGCCACACAATTTTGGTGTAATGTGCTCAGCACAATTGGAGCAGGAAACGAGGCGACACGGTGGCTCTGTAGTTAGCACTGCTGCCTCACAGCGCCAGTGTCCTGGGTTCTGGTGCGGCCTCAGGTGACTATCTACGTGGAGTTTGCACATTCTCACCAGGTTTACACAGGTTTCCGTTGGATGCTCCTGTTTTCTCTCAGCAGTCCAAAGATGTGCAGGTTAGGTGGATTGCCCACGTTAAATTGCCATGTGGCCAGGGATATGCACGGTAGATGGATTAGCCATTGGATTTGCAGGGTTATAGGTAGGGCATTGGGTCTAGGTGGGATGCTCTTCGGAGGGTCGGCGTGGACTTGAGGTAGGGATTGTATGTAGGGATTCAATGATAGATGCTGAGGAGCCAGAGGAACAGGAGCTGTCTTCCAAAGAGAGGGGTGAGGACATTGAGCTGGAAGAAGCTCTCCTTGTGCGTGACAGAGCTAATCTGCATTGGTACAAAAGAAAATGTGGAAACTCCTAGAAACAATTATGCAGGGTAGAATTTGTAGACATATGGAAAAAAGTAGATTAATTAGGATGAGTCAGCAAGGATTTCTAAAGTAAAAATCACGTTTATTTAACTTGTTGGAGTTTTCTGGAACGGTATACACTTCATTAATTGCTCTCTCTTCTTGTCCTGCCATGTTCAAAGATCTGTCCACATGTGCACTCATGCCTCTCTGTTCATGCACCCCCTTCAGAATGGAACCCTGATTTTGTGTTGTCTTCTCATGCCCTTTCTGCCAAAATGCAAGGGTTGTTCAGTATATGCTGATGTGGTATATGTGGACTTTCAGAATGTGTTTGCGGAGCCATGCAACAGTTTCATGAGAAAAGTTATAGGTCATGGAATAAAAGGGACAGTAGCAGCATGGAGACTAAATAGGTTGAGTGATAGAAAACAGAGTCATGATCAATGATATTTTTCAGTCTGAAGAAAGGTTTGTAGTTATGCCCCAAGCGTCAGTACTGAGACATTTGCTTTTCTTGAAATATACATTAATGATTTAGATCTTGGTGCACAGGTAACAATTTCAATGTTTGTGAATAATACAAAACTTTAAAGCATTGGAATTGTGAAGATGACAGTGGAGAACTCCAAAAAGTGCTGCATTTTTGAAAAGCAAATCTTAACAGGACTTATACACTTAATGGTAAGGTCCGAGGGAGTGTTGCTGAACAAAGAGACCTTGGAGCGCAGGTTCATAGCTCCTTGAAAGTGGAGTCACAGGTAGATAGGATAGTCAAGAAGGCATTTGGTATGCTTTCCTTTATTGGTCAGAGTATTGAGTACAGGAGTTGGGAGTAATGTTGCGACTGTACAGGACATTGGTTAGACCACTGTTGGAATATTGCATGCAATTCTAGTCTCATTCCTATCGGAAAGATGTTGTGAAACTTAAAAGGGTTCAGAAAAGATTTACAAGGATGTTGCCAGGGTTGGAGGATTTGAGCTATAGGGAGAAGCTGAACAGGCTGGGGCTGTTTTCCCTGGAGTGTCGGAGACTGAGGGGTGATCTTATAGAGGTTTACAAAACAATGAGGAGCATGGATAGAGTAAATAGGCAAAGTCTTTTCCCTGGGGTCAGGTAGTCCAGAACTAAAGGGCAAATGTTTAGGGTGAGAAGGGAAAGATATAAAAGAGACCTACGGTGCAACTTTTTCACACAGAGAGTGGTACAGGTATGGAATGAGCTGCCAGTGGAAGTGGTGGAGGCTGGTATAATTGCAACATTTAAGAGGAATTTGGATGGGTATATGCATAGGAAGGGTTTGGAGGGATATGGGCCAGGTGCTGGCAGGTGGGACTAGATTGGGTTGGGATATCTGGTCGGCGTGGACAGGTTGGACTGAAGAGTCTGTTTCCGCGCTGTACATCTCTATGACTATGACAAGCAGGCATATGGGTGAGGGCTGAAATTCAATGCAGAGAAGTGTGGGGTGATGCATTTTGGCAGAAGGGGCATGAGAAGACAACACAAAATCAGGGTTCCATTCTGAAGGGGGTGCATGAACAGAGAGGCATGAGTGCACATGTGGACAGATCTTTGAACATGGCAGGACAAGAAGAGAGAGCAATTAATGAAGTGTATACATTATCCTGAGCTTTATTAGTAGGGAAAATTTCCACATTGGCTGAGTTCATCATGAAGGTCTCGCTTTCTAAGCCTTACCTATACCTGAGGCATAGTGACCCTCAGATTAAACCACAATCAATAGTTTCTTTCTAATAAGGGAGTGGGACAATGATGACTTTACTTTATACCTTAACTAAGCCTAGAAGGAACTTAAGTCAGGAATGGCATAGTCACCTATTATTTCCATTAGCAGGGCTGGGTCGCTATAAGGCCACCAATGCTGCTGGATCTCTCCCTCGAGATATTATCAAATGAACTTTGATAATTTTAAAATATATTGATATAAAAGAGTATTAAAGGACATGGGATAAAACTTGGATAATTTCATTAAATAACCTTTTAAATGTGACCACAATGAAATGTTCAAGTGATTATTGGTTTCGTTATTTAGACATATTCTGGAAATTATTAGGTAAGAAAGTGTTTATCTTGTCAAAATGCAGCATGTAGATGAAAAATTTGAGATATCAAGTTTAAATCAATGGGAGACACCAGGGGCAAGAGAGACCTTTGCTGGTAATGTTCTCCAATGAAGTACAGAAGAATGAAACCAAATGAATGCAGTGCCTACCAGCCAGATGATCATCAGTGACATTGGGAAGAAAATGCTGTGCACGCTCACATACAGGCTGCAGATTGGTTGAGAAATGAAGAAGACATGGTTTACATATGCCAGTCACAACCAATGCCACTTGTGGTTTTCATTAGATTCAATTAATAACCAGGAGGTTAATGGAATGCATAAGAAAATTGGGGGGAAAAGTGAATACAGGAAACTGGAAGAGATTATGAGAAAAGAGTAACAAACAACATTGAATCCAGCCCTAAAACACTTTATGAACATATAAAAATTTACCAGGGGAAAAGTTGGGCTAATGAAGGAGTTAAAGGGAAATTTTCATTCGGAGGTGGGGGACTTTGCAGAAGTATTTAAGGACTACTTTGTTTCTATCTTCACAAGTGGAGCAGGTAATGTGAAGGTAATACTAAAAGAGAAGAGGTAAGCTATGGATAAGGTAATAACAGATAATGCAGATATAATGAAATAAATTAAGAGTCATGAAGATTGATAAGTTACCTGATCCAGTGATAATACATCTGAAGCACAGGTCGAAATTGCAAAGATTGAGTTAACTGGATATTGTTCCCCAAGGGTCATTTGGTTCTATTACACTGTGGCTTTTATAAAGTTGTGTCTTGGGAGCAGCATTCTAATGTTTATAGGTAATAAAAAAGGAACAGATTTTTTTTAAAATTAAAAGGATTCAAGGTGATAAAGATAGGATGGCCAAATGACCAGGAACATGATAAATGGAATTCAGTTCAAAAAAATGTGAAGTGTGGCATTTTGGAAGACTGAGGTAGAAAGACAGTATACTATAAATGACAAGATTTTGAAAAGTGTAGACGAGAGACCACCTTGTGTCCATATACACAAATAATTAAAGCCAGCATGGCAATGTTAAGGTTGTTATAAGTAGAGCAATAGAATATATAAACAAGAAGGTCATATTGAACATTTACAAATCACTGATATTGCAAACAGTTCTGGCATTACATTTCATGAGAGATGTAAAGGCATTAGAAAGGGTGCAAAAGAGTTTTACCAGGATGTTAGCAAGTTGAAAGTCTTCAATTATGAGCAGAGATTGGAAAATGTAGGACAGTTTTTCTTGGAACATATAAAGTTAGAAGGTGACCTCATTAAGTTTATTGAGATACTGAGAGTATACAGAGGAAAACAAAAGTACATTATTGCTCCCTCTGGCAAATAGGTCAATAACTGTATGTCATAGATTCAAAAATCATAACAGAAGGGAGATGAGGAGAAACCTTTTCACTGAGATGGTTGTCAGTTAACTTGGTATCATCATTTAACTTGGATACATTACACTTGACCCCTTCATCTAAGTGATTAATACAAATTGTGTAGACAGACTGAAGGACTAACACCGAGCCTTTCAGCACGCTAACATCCAGTCAATCTGAAAATGACCTGTTTATTCTGTTTTCTGTCCTTTCACCAATTCCTTACCTGTGCTAATACAAAGAATCTTTTTTGTGCAACAATTGAATATTTTAAAACACTACACAGATTTATTTCATTGCATCTACCCTATCAGTTACAACTGAAAAAAAACTAATAGCTATATTGACTCTGCCTAAGCATATTACAATTTTCTAAACACTATATTACTACTTCTTCAATGACAAAGTTCATCATTTTTGAATGATTGATTTCATGCCAACCAATCAGTCACTCCCTGACCTCTCTTTGCTCTTTTCGTAAATAGCACTGTCATATGTTCTGTCTTCCAATCCACAGGGATTATTCCAGACTTTATGAAATTCTGGAAGATCATTCTCAGTGCATCTATTATGTCTGCAGCTGGAGCTCTCGAATGTAGGCCATCAGATCCAAGGAATTTGTTAACGTTTGAACACCATTAATTTCTCCGGTGCATTTTCATCACTGGTAATAATTCATTTAATTTCCTCACTTTCATTCCACTACTTCTGGCATGTCTTTTGTGTCTTCTGATGTGAGCTCAGACAGAAATAAAAAACAAAATATTTGTTTGCCATCTCTGTCATTTCTTTATTCCCATTTCGTTTTTACCAGCTCAGCTTCAAGGTGGTCCATGTTTACTTTCACAACTCTCTTCCTTTTTATAAGCTTATAGAATAGGCCTGCATGTAAGCTACGTAGAATCAGCTATTACCACAGCAACTTTCATTTGTATGAGAGGTCTTGAACTTTGACAGAACCCAGCACAAATGGCAAATAATTGCATTCAGCCAAAGTTATAGCAACAGGCAAGCATCTGAGCTGCACGGTAGCTCAGTGACCAGCACTATTGCCTCACAGCACCTTTTTTGTTTTTTCACAGATACCTAACTTCTACTCATTTTCTAACACTTTCTCCTTTCAATTTCATTATCACACTTTTTCCTTTCAATCCAAAATAGGTGCATATTTGTTTAGTCATCCCGGTCTCTCACCTTGACTTATTTAATTCACCTGGTTCCTATCATCAACAGTTAAAAATATCCTTCTGTCATGTCACTAAATTAATTACTTGTCTCTATTGCTCTTCCAACCTTGGTAATTTTGTAAAACTTTTCAATGATTTGTAAAATAACTTTAGTGTTTATCATTGACAACAGTTCCCAGAGTCATAGAGTTTTTGCAGCACAGAAAGAGGCTCTTCAAGACATTGTATCAATGCCAAACATCAAACATCCACCAATTCTAATTCCATTTCCCAGAATTTGGCTTGTAGCCTTGTATACTATGGCATTTTATATATTCACCTTATATATAAAACAAATGCTGTGATTGATCTTATCTTGACCACCCTTTTTGGCAGTGAGTTCCAGATAACCATAACCCTCTGGGTGATTTTATTTTCCCTTTACATTCCTGCCATACATAGAAACACAGAAGATAGGAGCAGGAGGAGGCCATTCGGCCCTTCGAGCCTGCTCCATCATTCATCACGATCATAGCTGATCGTCCAAGCCAATAGCCTAATCCTGCTTTCTCCCCATAACCTTTGAACCCTTTCACCCCAAGTGCTTTATCTATCCACCTCTTGAATACATTCAATGTTTTGGCATCAACGGCTTTCTTTGGTAATGAATTCCACAGGCCCACCACTCTTTGGGTGAAAAAATGTCTCCTCATCTCCATCCTAAATGCTCCACCCAGAATCGTCAGACTGTGACCCCTGGTTCTGGTTGCACTCACCATTGGTAACATCCTCCCTGAATCTACTTTATCTAGTCCTGTTCGAATTTTATAAGTCTCTATGAGATCCCTCCTCACTCGTCTGAACTCCAGCGAAAACACTCCCAGCCTAGTCAATCTCTCCTCATAGGTCAGTCCCCCCATCGCCGGAATCAGCCTGGTAAACCTTCGCTGCACTCCCTCGAGAGCAAGAACATCCTTCCTCAGAAAAGGAGACCAAAACTGCATGCACTATTCCAGGTGTGGCCTTACCACAGCCCGGTATAACAACACCTCTTCTTCTGCATGAGCAGCCTGCAGCCCAGAGGACCAAACATTGAGTTCTTCAATTTCAAATAAACTCTCTTCCCATTCCCTCCCCCTCCCTTCCATTCCTCTGACTAACCCTTCCTTTCAGCTACCAATCAGATTCAATCCTCCCAACGGCCAACCAGGCTGTACCCTCTACCTGTGTTCACCTATCTCTATCTCACCACTCCGCCCCTCTCCCCAGCCATAACCCTTCCCCAGCACCATCCCCCTTCCCTTTATCTGCAGCTCTCCTTACACACACCCTCAGTCCTGAAGAATAGTTACACCCAAAACAGTAACTTCTCCATCACCTGATGGTTATAGAGTCATAGAGATGTACAGCATGGAAACAGACCCTTCGGTCCAACCCATCCATGTAGACCAGATATCCCAACCCAGTCCCACCTGCCAGCAACCGGCCCATATCCCTCCAAACCCTTCCTATTCATACATCCATCCAAATGCCTCTTAAATATTGCAATTGTACCAGCCTCCACCACTTCCTCTGGCAGCTCATTCCATACACGTACCACCCTCTGTTTGAAAACGTTGCCCCTTAGGTCTCTTTTATATCTTTCCCCTCTCACCTTAAACCTATGCGCCCTAGTTCTGGACTCCCCAACCCCAGGGAAAAGACTTTGCCTATTTACCCTATCCATGCCCCTCATAATTTTGTAAACCTCTATAAGGTCACCCCTCAGCCTCCGACACTCCAGGGAAAACAGCCCCAGCCTGTTCAGCCTCTCCCTACAGCTCAAATCCACCAACCCTGGTAACATCCTTGTAAATCTTTTCTGAACCCTTTCAAGTTTCACAACATCTTTCCGATAGGAAGGAGACCAGAATTGCACGCAATATTCCAACAGTGGCCTAACCAATGTCCTGTACAGCCGCAACATGACCTCCCGACTCTTGTACTCAATACTCTGACCAATAAAGGAAAGCATTCCAAACGCCTTCTTCACTATCCTACCTACCTGCGACTCCACTTTCAAGGAGCTATGAACCTGCACTCCAAGGTCTCTTTGTTGGATTCCAGCCTCTCCACATTTTTTTTTGTCTCTAACTTTGCACATATCTTGTCAAATCATTGAGCTGCATGAACTTGTCTGAGCACAACTTCAATTGCCAGTAAAGTACTGGTTATGGCCAGATGATATGACTTTATTTCTACTTCAAGAATAAGATCTATTTGCTCCTGATCCACTACTGCTTTCAAGAACGTATCTGTCATTACATGTACCTGTCTGGAATGTAAACTCTACCACAGTCATATCACATCAGTTTAAGCCTGAATCTTTTCACATACTGATGGATTTTTGAGATGTCTTTTGAACTTAGTAAGATTTCTAAAGTTTGTCATCTATTTTGAGATGAAATTTCAGTCCCATGAGACAGTCTCTGAACCTTCCATTTCCTATTTAATTGTTAATTCTTAACTGTCTATGATTGTGAACCTCTTTTCAGGGTCTGTGAAAGCACAAAATATAAAAAAGATTTTTTCAGTTTGCATTTGAAAACAGACTACTCCTTGTCATGTAGATGATGAACCTGTAAGCATTCTAATGAATAAGCATGGACTGAATTGTACTAAACAGCAATAGAAAGTAACACCTGGTTGATTCTTTCATAGGCTGCACTCTGCTCCTGACTCCAATGTCATGGCTTGTTTTTTGGACAAAAGCTCACTTAAGGGCTAAGTTGGGATAAACTTTCTAACTTGCTTCACCATGCCCAGGAAGTTCCGTACATTATTTTCTCACTCTGGTGTTAGAAATTCACTGATTCTTGTCATTCTTTGTTCACTGTGATGTCTTGTTCGGAAAATATGTCCTAGAAATGTAATCATCACTTTGCAGAATTAGCATTTCTCATTTAATGTAAGATTTGAGTTCTATAGGTCGAATAGGCTGGAACTTCTTTCACTGGAGGTTAAGAGGTTGAGGGATGACCTTATAGAGGTTTATAAAATCATGAGGGGTATAGATAAGGTGAATAGCAGATGTCTTTTTCTCAGAGTGGGGGAGTTTCAGACTGGGGGCATATTTTTAAAGTGAGGGGAAAAAGATTTTAAAAAAACGAGGGACAATGCTTTTGCACAGAGACTGGTTCATTTATGGAATGAACTTCCAGAGGAAGTGATGGACGCGGGTACAGTTACAATATTTAAAAGACATTTAGGTAAGTATATGAAAAATAAATGTTTAGAGGGATATGGGCCAATCTCAGGCACATGGGACTAGTTTAGTTTGGGATTATGGTCAGCATGGACTGGTCAAACCAAATGGTCTGTTTTGGTGCTATCTGACTCTATAACTCTATGATTCTATGTCCCTGATTATCGGTCATGTTCTTTCTTTGATTTGAGAGAAAGTGAGGGCTGCAGATGCTGGAGATCAGAGCTGAAAATGTCTTGCTGGAAAAGCGCAGCAGGTCAGGCAGCATCCAAGGAACAGGAGAATCGACGTTTCGGGCATAAGCCCTTTCAACCCTGACAGGAAGTTACAGCCTGGAATCTCATCGCTGTGTTCAGGGTGGTTTATGTACAGAATAACAGATAGCCCGGAGTGAGTTACAGCCTGGAATCTAATCGCGGGGTTCAGGGTGCCCGAAACGTCGATTCTTTCTTTGATTTATCATGCCCTGTGTTATCACAGAACAGATGGCTTTAGAATACTATTGGTTCCTGTCTAGGCATTAAACTGTTCCAAGTTTCCTTTTCATGTTTCCATTCCAGGAATCAAGATATTACATTTTGGGAAATCTCTGGATTCCAAATCCCAAATGGTATATAATTGAGGCGATACCATTGAATGGTGTAATAAGTGTAACTATCAATATTAAAAATATTTACCAGAAACCACAGTTGTAGCCGGTTTTCTGAAAAACCTGCTTTCTCTTTTGCCAAACTAAGAGAGAATAGTTGAGGATAGTTACCAGCCCTGAAAGCCAGTGAGTCAATTCTGCTACTGTGATAAGACCTTGCCTTTAATCATGCTATCTTACTGAGATTTTACTGTTCTCATAAAAGGATATGTAATTTTTCTTAGCAGTGTACAGATGATTGGTATAGTAATGTTTTGAAGAGTGGCATGGTAGTCCCACTTGAAGTTACTTAAACCTTTGAAATTTTGGAAGGTTTTTCAAAGTTTTTCTCCCATCTCTATTCTTAAGTATTATAACCAAACTAGGAAATAATATGGCATTTTTGCCCAACTGTAGGCATTCTGATTCCTCGATCTGTATATTGTTTCACTGACATTTCTTCTGTGACTAACCTTCCTGGTGATTTTCCCACACACCTGAACAAGTGTGTATCTTGGAGGGTGAAGCTTTCTTTTCTGAAGACTTTCAGACTTCAACTGTAGCAAGCTGCCTGTCAGTATTAAAACAGCCATTCCTGTGATGAGTTTCAATTCTGTTTCAAATATTATATTTTCAAGTTGATAGTCCAGAATATGTTTTGCCTCTCTATGCTGGTTGCTAGCAATGTTGTCTTTACCTGAAAGATGTTGGCATCATTAACAGCTTGAACTTTTCCTTATTGTATTATTTCTATCCAGAGAAATCTTTCTTCTCTTTGTACCTTTTCTTTGTTTCTGAGCTGATGGAGGCGCTGTTAACTTATTTATGTTTTCTGAAGCATCCCACTTATAGAATTAGCCACAATTATAGAATTAATCTCCCAATGTTGGACATCGTTGCATGTGTAATTTTGTTTGGAGCCACATCTTCCACAGCCTAAACATAGTCAAATACATTGAGAAATACATACTATGACCAATCAGAGTGAGCATGGTTTCATGAAGGGAAAATCATGTTGGACAAATTTACGGAAGTTCTTTGAGAATGTAACAAGCAGAATAGATAAAGATGAACCAGTAGATGTGATGTATTTGGATTTCGAAAAGGCTTTTGATGAGGTATCACACGTACAGATACTTAATAAGTTAAGAATCCAATATCAGAAGTAGTATATTAGAATGGATAGAGGATTGGCGAAATAATTTTAAAAAAGAGTTGGAATAGGAGGCATTTTCAGGATGGCAGACTGTAACTAATGAAGTGCTACAGGGGTTGGTTCTTAGGCCACAACTATTTACAATACATATTCATGATTTGGATGATGGAAATGAATGTATGATAGCCAAGTTTGCAGATGACATAAAAATAGGTGAGAAGACAAGTGGTGAGGATGACACAAACATGTACAGAGGAACAGAGACAGATTAATTATACTAGATAGAATATACTATGGGATAGAATATACTATGAAGTTTCGCACTTCAGCAAAAAAAAGGTGAATATTATTTAAATGGAGAATGACTGCAGGAAGCTACAGAACAAACAGATTTGAAGGTCTTTGTGCATGAATCACAAAGAGCTGGCAGCCAAGCTCAGTGGATAATAGTGAAAGTAAATGGATTGTCACCTTTATTTCAAAGGGATAGAAGATAAAATTAGGGAGGTCTCGCTAAAATTATACAAGACACTAACCAGGCCACTAGAATACTGTGAATAGTTTCAGTCCCCTTATCTAAGAAAATATATATTGATATTGAAGGCAGTTCAGAGCAGGTTGACTAGCTTGATTCTGGGTGTGAAAGGATTTTCTTTGGAGGAGAGGTTGAATAGGTTGGGCTTGTACTCATTGGACTTTACAAAAATGAGAGGCCACTTTATTGAAACATTTAAGATTATTAGGAGGCTTGACAAGGCAGGTGCTGAGATGTTGTTTTGCTTTGAGAGCAATTAGGGTCGGTGTGGACTTGTTGGGCCGAACGGCCTGTTTCCACACTGTAGGGAACCTAATCTAAATTAAAACACCCCCTAATCTCAGAGCAAGGGCTCGCCCATTTAAGACAAAGATGAGGAATTTTCTTCTCTCAGAGGACAGTGAATTTGTGGAATTCTTTACAGCAGAGAACTGTTGAGACTGGGTGGTTAAGTATATTGAAGGCTGAGATAGATTTTTAATTATAGAGGTATCAATGGTTATGGGGATAAATTAGAAAAGTGCAGGTGCAGATTATCAGATCAATCATGATCTCATTGAATGGTGGAGCAGAATTGAAGGGCCAAATGGATTATTTCTGACATTTTGTGGTTTTATCATGATTTACACAAATGTTATTATATCATCCTTATTTTCAGGGACTAAGCAATTTTGCCCCCAAAACATGTGCTTTTAGAAATGTCAGTTGTAACACTTCCCGGAATATTATTTTGCTGCAGGCAAATTTACTTTCCTTCAGTGGAGGTGAGATTTTGACCTTGCCTATTTCTGTTGTTAAACTACATTGACTTTAATTCAGAGAGCAGCAGTGCCAGTCAAGCTCCCTGCTGCTGCTGAGGAAGTAGATTTTAAAGGGCCTGTGGCAACACCTTGGAGGGAAACACTAGCAGTACGGAGAGTGAAAGAATTAAGCTGTTTCAGCATCATGTGAGATTTTTGCAGCACCAGCAACAGCTGGAAAATTCAGTCTGGAAGCCTGTAAAACTCCAAGAGGCTGCACTTTAGGAGATGTCATACTTGTTTTTGTCTTTCTTTTTAATGTACACTAAAAATACTTATTGCTGTCTTCAGCCATCCAGGTTTAATGGGTAGGAGCAGAAGAGGAAAGTAATTCGAAAAGCAAAAAAAAAAAGTCATGTTATAATCTTTCACTTGACCTGGATAACATATACCCATAAGATTCCTACTTATTTCTGCTCAAAACTCCAGACCCAGACTAGTCTTGGTCCAAATATTTCAATTATTTACTCCTCTTTAGTAAGGCAGTGTTTCAACAATATCCACTATTTTAATGTCAAAACAATTTAGTGGCAGGTTGCAGCATGTGCCGTGTAATTCATACTTTTCAATGCATTTTTCAAAGGAAAGTTTACAGTCAAATCGGTATTCACTTGCACAGTATACTATTTCACATTCAGTTAATAAAGGTTCCATTCTTGATGAATTTTCAGTGGTTATTTGATATGATTGTGCCAGAACATTGATATGGCTGCACAGAACAACCAAAGCCAGTCTGTTTTCAGCCTTCAGGAAAACCTGATTAAGAAGCATTCCAACTCCAGCAATATTGAAACAACACAATGTAACTAAAAATGCCAGACATGTTTATCAATATAACATCAAAATTATTTTGCATTAATGCTGAATGTGAAGTGTAAATCCAGTACGATGGCTAAAACTGACTGAAGCAAAGGATAGTCAGACTCACTTCTCTCAGCCAGGCCTTGACATTGGATTCAAGCTGCATTTACTTTGGAGAACTTTAGTGTAAGATTAGGGGCACTGATAACATTTCTACCTCTGGAACAGAAGCTCTGAGTTTGATCCCCATGCTAGCACTTGTCGCTGATCAACGGTAGCCCATCAGATCTATTGATAGTCACATCATGTAAATCCTTCTGATATACCTGATGGGATGGGAGTTATAATTCCCAATTGCCTGCTCCTCTGTTGTGGCAATGTCTGTGCCCAGGTGTCCATGGCTAGTGTCTATTGGCTTTCATGACAGAATGGCACCAGGTGGGGGCTAGGGTACAATCTTTCCCCCATCAATAACAAGTTCATTGAATCTACTGTGTGCTTTCCAACCTCTAATGGGCTGGTTTATTTTTTGCTTAATGAACTTGAACTTTTTTTTACAAAAACATTGTGTAAATGTGCCTTATTTCCCCCACAAATGACATTTTGATTTAAGATTTTCTAAGTTTTCTTTAAAACTTTGATTGGAATTACAATGCCCCTAAGGGCCTCTCTCATCACTTTGTTCTCCTTTGGTTAATTTTCTTTATTTTTCATACCCTATTGTAGGTGTTAAGAATAAGAGAGTTTGCTGGTCAGCCATTCTACAGAAGAGCCGCTGAACCATTATATTACTTTGCCCAAAAGCATGGACCAATCTAATGAAATTTCATTGCTCAATCCACTGAAGTGAGGATGAGAAAACAGACAGAGAAGAAAGTATTAATGTCAAAGACAGCAAAAATATTCAAAGCTTCAATTATGGCCTATCCATGAATGAATTTGAACAACATACAGTAATAATGGTCAATAATATCTTTACTGAAATGCAGTAGGACGACTGTTTGGGGCATCATGCTAGATTTGCTGATTAGGAAGAAAAGAATACCATTAGACTCAGTGTGAATAATTGCACTAATATTGCTGCAAACTGGATTTTCTGACCACACTGTCTTTAATTTAAAAGATTCTGATGCACTGTTTTGCCATTGCAATTGGCAGAAATTCTGCATGTATAAGACTCCCAACAGCAATATATCAAGCAGAGTATACAAATCCAGATTTTCTGATGGCCAGATAGTCGTTCATCTAGCACTGATGGCAGTTGCACGTAGGAGCCCTACAAATCATCATCATAGCAGACTCCAAAGGAATTGCCTGGTAAACTGAAGATTTAGCTGTTCTCACTATCTCCAAATTGAAGATTCTCTGGGCAATTCCTCTATGCCTGAAACCATCCAAAAATCTCCCACTAAATTTGAGAATTTGGAGTGTCCAGATGAAATTGAGTAAATACTTAGTAAATATGCAGGAAAAGTTACATTGCTGGGGAGGCAATGGCCTAGTGGCATTATTGCTGGACTGTTAAACCAGAGACCCAGGTAATGTTCTGGAGACATGGGTTCAAATCTTACCATGGCAGATGGTGGAATTTGAGTTCAATAAAAAAACAAAAATCTGGAATTAAGAATCTAATAATGACCATGAAATTGTTGTCAATTGCTGGAAAAACCCACCTGGTTCACTAATGGAAGCAAACTGCCAACTGTACCTGATCTGGCCTCCACATGACTCCAGACCCACAGCAATATAGTTCACTGTTAACAGCCCTCTTGGCAATTAGGGATGGACAATAAATGCTGGCCGAGCCAGTGACACCCACATCCCATGAATGAATAAAAAATAAATAAATACACAGTTACTTAGGAGTCAAACTATCAAACTGACCCAAATTTACTTCGTACAGTGGCAATTACACCTGCCCAGACCCTTTTACTGCTCCTCACTTACCTCACTCTGGACTCAATCTGCCTTCACCTGCCCTGCCCTCTTTTTCGCACTCCAGATCCAAACTGGCTGCAATCCTCTACCTGGCACCCCACCCATCTGGCACCTTAACTTTGTGCTTAACATTTGACAGCAGCTAACAAAGGGGCTGTCTCAACTTTTAAATTTCAGCTTGCTGCTGTGTGAAGGGAGCATGGTGTGCCTTACCCCAGTAGTGCTGTACTATGAGATAAACTGTCAAAATGGACGTACAGTTCACATTTCTGAAGGAGAAATGGTCGCATTCTCCTGTTAGAAATGCAGAGTAGCATTCTTTTGGAAAAGAAGAGATGGAATAGCAATCTGCATGAGCTTGTTGTTTGTTGGAAAACCCTGTCCATAATTTGTTATTTTCAGACAAAAAAATGCAGCATGGCCTTACAGTTGATGAAAGCTGCATGTTAGAATGAAGTTAAGCAGTGTGGGTTGCAGTTGTGTATAATCTATTCTAAATAAAGCTCCCAAGTCTGATACTGAGAAAGGTATCAGAGGTCAAGGTTCATCCACACAGACTCAGTCACTGAGTGGAATTTTTGTGGAGACAACGGATTATGTGGAGGCTGAAGAGCTAGCAAGAAATCTGCAAAGTCTTTCTTCCAGAAGTCTTTGTCTACTTCATAGTGGAAGCACTTAATAGATCAGCATTAGGTCATATTGCCAAGCAAAACGTTTTAGCTAATTAGAAACTTCCAGCTCTATTGAATGGCAGCACCCAGAGGTAAGCAGTGACTGTTGCCAGTCCTGCACCCACCTGAATCCTATAACCTTGGGCAGCACGATGGCTCAGTGATTAGCACTGTTGCCTCACAGCACCACGAACCCGGGTTTGATTCCAACCTCATGTGACTATGTGGAGTTTGCACATTCTCATGTCTGCGTGGATTTTCTCCAGGTGCTCCAGTTTCCTCCCACAATCCAAAAATGTGCGGGTCAGGTGAATTGGCCATGCTAAATTACGCATAGTATTAGGTGCATCAGTCAGGGGTAACTATAGGGTAGGGTAATGGGTATGGGTGGGTTACTCTTTGGAGGTTCAGTGTGGACTTGTTGGGTTGAAGGGCCTGCTTCCATACTGTAGGGAATCTAATCTAATCTGAATAGTTAGATTTGAAAATGATTGATCTGACCCACATTCACCTGGCACTTCTTCCTGTTAAAGGCAATTCCTTCATGATGAGCTGCCTCCGATCAGCAAGTAAAAATTTCAATTTAGCTCTTCATTGGCTTTGCCTGTCACTGCAGTATCAATATCAATGCATCTATATCTAGGAATACTTCCAGTAATTTTATCCACATGTGCCGGAACAGTTCCTGACTGAGAAATTGACAAAAGATAGTCTCTGCAAGGATAAATTCTTGAGTTTTCTTTGCAAAGTGAAATGACTAATGCCCATGCTTGGCACATAGCTTATAAAAGAATTTAGATCCCATGAATTTGGGGAACAGTTCTTCTAATATTGGAATTTCTGTGGACATCTCTTTTTTATGGTAAGATTTAGATGTCTTCAGTCCAAACACACTCTGGTTGTGCCATCTTTCTTTAGCATATCTGTGTGCAAATGTATGCAGCGGATAATATTATAATACTGTCCAGCTTGTTCTTAATCTTCCCTTGATTATGAATACTGCAGTTTATGGGTGGGTCAATTGATGGAATTGCAACTTCTCTGAAGCCACTTTACTTCAATGGAAATGTGGCCCACTGTGAAGGTGTCTGCAAGGCTAGTTACACAAAGTTCATTTAGTTCTTGCAAGGCTCAGCTGGTGATGTAGAAGCTTGCAAAATTAGAATTTATGTACTTTATATAAAGTAGAATTGGCCTCTCCTTTATTGGATAATTGACAAATTTTCACACTGGTGAAGTGAAGCGATCCTATTATAATGTAGCAGTTATGAAAAATTTTACATATTGGGTCTGATCTCTTCACAGTAATGAGCAGAATTCAATGATGTGCCCTGCTAAAATTTGTAAATTTGTGCTTATGGGATGACTCAGTGGAGACCTGTATTCATCTATCGTGTTCTGAAAAAAAAAAATAAAATGAGTTAATGTTCAATGAAGCCAGCCAAAGAAATCCCCTTACAACTTGTCTAAATGGCAACACCGATGTCAGTGAAATCAATCACCACACAGGCTTACTGACGGTTGGAAGGAGATGATTCAATCTGTGGCTAACATTTGCTGAAATGCAATAAGGCTAATCTCATCAATCTCCTAGGCTACCAAGAAACAGTTACACAAGGTCAGACACATCTGCTGTAGTCTTTTCAATAAAGCACAGACATACACTGAGTTCCACACAGCAATCCACTAAATACAATTGACTCTTCATTTTTTGCAGCAAAAATATAATTATTAACACAGAATTATTTCTTACAGACAATGTCCCAGGCACCACCTTCATCACCATCCCTGGGTATGTTCCATTCCAAAAGCAGGATAGACCCAAAAGATGTGCCAACATAATAATATACAATCTGGAAGGAAATGTACTTAGAATCCACAATATTGACTCCAGAACCCATGAAGTATCAAGGCATCAGGTCAAACAGGGACAAGGAAATCTCCAGCTAATTAAAATATAGCATTCTCCCTCGACCGATGAATCCGTGCTCCTCAATGTTGAACAACACTTACAGGAAGAATTGAGGATGGCAAGGGCATGGAATGTACTCTGAGTGGGATATTTCAATGTCCATGTCAAGAGTGGTTCGGCAGCAGCACTATTGATTGAGCTGGTTAGGTCCTAAAGGACATACCTGCTAGACTGGGTCTGCAATAGATTGTGAGCGAACTGACAAGAGGGAAAAGCATACTTGACCACATCCTTACCAATCTGTCAGCTGCAAATGCATCTGGCCCATGACAGTATCGGTAAGAGTGAACACATCACAGTCTTCGTGGAGACAAAGTCCCATATTCGCATTGATAACATGTGGTACAATCATTATGCTAAATGAGGCAGACTATGAACAGATTTAGCAACTTAAGACTGGTTTTCCATGAGGGTCTCTGGGCCATCAGAAGCAACCAAACTGTATACCAACACAGTCTGCAACTTCATGGTCTGGCATATCCTCCACTTTGCCATTGTCATCAAGTTCTGTGAAGAGTGCAGGAGAGCAATGCCAGGAGCAACAATGGTCATCTCCAAAAAGACAATTTAACCACTGCCCCTTGACATTCAGTAGTGTTACTATCACTGAAACCCCCACTATTAACATCTTGGGGGTCACCATTGACCAGAATCTGAACTGTCTAACCAAACATTACAGTAGTTAAAACAGCTGGTCAGAGACCAAGAGTATTGCAACAAGTAACTCACCTCCTGACTTCCCAAGCCTGTTCACCATTGACAAGGCACAAGTCAGGAGTGTGATGGAATGCTCCCCAGTTGCATGGATGGGTGCAGCTCTAACAACACTCAAGAAACTTGAAACCACCGAGAACAAAGCTGCCCACTTGATTGGTACCACATCCACAAGCATCTACTCCTTTGTGTGTTATTTAAAAGATGCACTGCAGAAATTCAATAAAAAACTCACGAAAATCCATGTTCTTAAGCAGCACCAAATGCAAGGCCACTTCCATCTAAAAGGACAAGAGTGGCAGTCACATTAGAATATTGCCACCGAAAAGTTCCCTTTCAAATTACTCACCACTGTGATGTGTAAATATAACTCTGTTCCTTCGGTGTCATTGGATCAAGATCCCGGAATCCTCGTTCCAAAGGTATTATGTGCCTATCCTAAAGCACATTATCTGCAGTGCCTCAAGAAAGCTATTCATTACATCTTGTCCAGAGCAACTGTGGACAGACAATAAATGTGAAACCAGCAAGTGGCATCCAGGTCCCGCAAGGAAATTTTAAAAATCATGGCTAGGATTGAAATTGATATATAATTTTAATAGAAATATTAACTTGTTTTAAATAAACTAATATCCCACTCATTAAGTAATGTCATGCTAAATCCGGTAAATTGAAATAGCATGAAATCACATTTTCCATTAACTAGTTTAAGTAATCATTAATAAAAATTGTTATAAACAAATTAATGAAATTAAATAAAGATTAATTAGAGCAGACAATTATTTGTGGAAGTACAATTATATTTGATTAAAGGAAAATACACCAAGTGTAAAAGTTCTGCTTGGGTAAGTAGCTGACATACTGTGCTTCTTCTGAATATTATAATATTCAAATTTCACAAATTGCATTCGTTTCTCAAGAAAATTGTCTCTTCTATTCTCATGAAACTGCATATTCCTTTTTACTGAAGCACAGTTCTACTGCTGTAGGAGCAAATTACTGCAGATGCTGAAATCTGTTCTGAAAAAAAAAATGCTGGAGATCACAGCAGTAAGGCAGCATGACTCTTCATCATCAAAACTCAAAATGTTAGTTTGCTTTCTCTCCATGGATGCTGCCTGACCTGCTGTGATCTCCAGCAACTTTTGTTTTCAGTACAGTTCTACTATTATAGAGTCATAGAAATGTACAGCATGGAAACAGACCCTTCAGTCCAACCCGTCCATGCCGACCAGATATCCCAACCCCAATCTGGTCCCACCTGCCAGCACCCGGCCCATATCCCTCCAAATCCTTCCTACTCATATACCCATTCAAATGCCTTTCAAATTTTGCCATTGTACCAGCCTCCACCACTTCCTCTGGCAGCTCATTCCATACACGTACCACCCTCTGCGTGAAAAAGTTGCTCCTTAGGTCTCTTTTATATCTTTAATTTGTCTAAATGATCGTTTCCTTGTGTAAGCCGTATACAAAATCAATGGCAACAGATTAGTGACAACATAACAGCCAAGGTGGTTCTCATCCAATTTCCACACACTTTCAGCAGAAGTCACTGAATTGTAATTTTCCCTCCCTAATGCAAAAACAAAGAATGACTATTATACAGGTAATGCTTACATGCCAGTTGAATTTAGCCAGCTCACAGTTCAAGGATTAAAACTGGAATTTTATTGATCTCTACACCTAATCTACTCACTGGATAAATGAACCATGATATTGGAATAGATATGCGTATCTATTCAACATTTAAGGATGAACTCACCAGTAAAACAACATGTTTATCCAACGTTTAGTTGAAATAAACAAAACAAATAAAGTGTGAGGTTTCATCCTCCGTGTAAGCCAATTTATCTGATAGCCCAAGAAACAATAACCTCGTAGATTTTCTTTAAGTCACCATCACTGCAAATTTTCATGCTGTAGTACTGCACTTAAATGAATAGCTGTCTCTCAGTTGCTTTTCTGTTCAATTTCATAAAGATTTTAATACTAACCAGTTTTTATGGTTACATTATTTTATTGATCAGAACAGGTGATTTTTCATGGGCATTTCTTATAAGAGCAAGTCAAATTTACATTGTTTTTATTTTTATTGCAAAAGCAGAGTTTTTAAAGGCAATGGGAATCATACATACATGCTTCTCCAAATAGCTGCATAACTGCTTAAGACTTGTCAATGTCTATGTATTCTAAGATATCATTGGGGTAGTTAATTGACGAGTTCACTAATTTCGCAGGGTAAATATAACTCTTGCAAGTCAGCAAGACTATTTAGTGTGCAAATTTAATGCACAACATTTATATTTATTGGAGCATTTAAATTTGTTTTGGATTGCGACATATTTTAACAGCTAAATAACTAAAAATGTACTTTCTATATGGTAGCATCAATATGAGCCAATATGTCTCAATTCTCTTCACGCAGGTTTTGGAGAAGTTAGCGCAGCTAATTCTCCCAGGGATGAGAGATACTGTGAGTATCTGTATGTGATATCCACCCATGTGAATTCATTATAATATGAATTCATTAAATACCATAAATAAATACAGTACCCAATGGCTGCATGCTTTTAACATTAGATCTTGAACATTTTTTCTGAACTCCCTCAGCTTGTACTGATTTGAACCAATGTTTGCAGTTTATGTGTTTATGCAAATGATGTAGATTACAAAATTATTATGTATAAAATGTGATAAATCCAAACACTCTAGCAACACAGAGTCATAAAGTCTGACAGATGTACAGCACGGAAACAGACCTTTCAGTCCAACTCATCCATGCTTACCAGATTTCCTAACCTAATCTAGTCCCATTTGGCAGCACTTGGCCCCTATCACTCTAAATCTTCTTATTCATGTACTCATCCAGATGCCTTTTAAATGCTGTAATTTTACCAACCTCCACCACTTCCTCTGGCATCTCATCCCATACATGCACCACCTTCTGCATGAAAAGGTTGCCCTTAGGTCCCTTTTATATCTTTCCCCTCTCACCCTAAACATATGCCCTCTAGTTCTAGACTGCCCCACCCGAGGGAAATGACCTTGTCTATTTATCCTATCGATGCCCCTCATGATGTTATAAACCTCTATAAGGTCACCCCTCAATCTCTGACGCTCCAGGGAAAACAGCCTATTCAGCCTCTCCCGACAGCTCAAATCCTCCAACCCTGGCAACATCCTTGTAAATCCTCCCTTTTCTGAACCATTTCAAGTTTCACGACATCCTTCCGATAGGAAGGAGACGAGAATTGCACACAATATTCCAATATTCTGTACAGCCACAACATGACCTCCCAACTCCTATACTCAATGCTCTAACCAATAAAGGAAAGCATACGAAATGCCTTCTTCACTATCTTATCGACATACGACTCTACTTTCAAGGAACTATGAACCTGCACTCCATGCTCTCTTTGTTCAGCAACACGTCCCAGACCTTACCAATTAGTGTATAAGTCCTGCTCTGATTTGCTTTTCCAACATGCAGCACTTTGCATTTATCTGAATTAAACTCTGTTTGCCATACCTCAGTCCATTGGCCCATCTGATCAAGATCCCATTGTAATCTGAGGTAACCTTCTTCGCTGCCCACTACATCTCCAATTTTGGTGTCATTTGCAAACTTACTAATTATACCTCCTATGTTCACATCCAAATCATTTATATAAATGATGAAAAGCAGTAGACCCAGCACCAATCCTTTGTGGCATTCCAGTAGTCACAGGCCTCCAGTCTGAAAAACAACCCTCCGCCACCCTCTGTCTTCTACCTTCGAGCCAGTTCTGTATCTAAATGGCTAGTTCTCCCTGTATTGCATGAGATCTAACCTTGATCACCAGTCTCCCATGAGGAACCTTGTCGAATGCCTTACTGAAGTCCATATAGATCACATCCACCACTCTGCCCTCATCAATCCTCTTTGTTACTTCTTCAAAAAACTCAATCAAGTTTATGAGACATAATTTCCCACGCACAAAGCCATGCTGACTATGGGTATAATGTGAGTTGAATTTGATCATGAGAATTACAGTCAGTTCTGCTACAACTCGGTAGTTTCATTCTCGTGCAATCCCATGTTAAAAGAAAATCACATAATCGCAGCACCGTTTAAACTAATATATAACCAATATATGCTTTAAAACTTCACACTTTAGAAAGTGTCCCCAAATCGTCAATCGTGTTATAGCAAATTCACATGAATGAAATGCTCATTATAGCTGAACAACCTATACTTTAAAATTATAAGTACATTTTTTTCATAGGAAATTAACAAGTTGCTATAAAAATAATGAATATATGACATTTGCTACTTAATAATTTCATGTTGACAAGGGAACAATTTTTCATGGGGATCATTCATTTATTAAATTCTATTTTCACCGATAACAAGCTTTTATAAGACTTTGCAATCTTTCCAACTTCATTGGGAAAAGTTCACATTTCCGTTAGGTTCCTTCATAAACATCAGTGAGTTCATGATTAAATATTTTACCTTCCTGTATCTCTTATATAAATCTATAACCACTGTTATAGTTCTTTCATAACATAAATACTTTTAAACCAAAATATCAGTGGTATTAATACTTGTGTCAAATGACACAGGGCTGTTGGGGATGGGGGAGAGAGGTGGGGTAGTGACAATTATGTTTCAAAACATGGCCAATTAATTGCAACACTATTTTAGCACATGTTTTGCACAAGATATCTTGGTAAGAGAGTTGATCATGCACTAGAAATGACTGTCTGGGGAATTGCTAAGGGTCTGATTGACAATAAAAAATAGTCTGCTAGCACTCATTAAGGGGTCTGTTGTGGTTCTGTTTGCCGAGCTGGAAATTTGTGTTGCAGACGTTTCATCCCCTGTCTAGGTGACATCCTCAGTGCTTGGGAGCCTCCTGTGAAGCGCTTCTGTGATGTTTCCTCCGGCATTTACAGTGGTAAATGCCGGAGGAAACATCACAGAAGCGTTTCACAGGAGGCTCCCAAGCATTGAGGATGTCACCTAGACAGGGGACGAAACGTCTGCAACACAAATTCCCAGCTCGGCGAACAGCACCACAACAACGAGCACCCGAGCTACAAATCTTCTCACAAACTTTGATTAAGGAGTCTGCCCAGCATTTTGGTGTTTTATGCTGCAATTAAATCTATGGTCAATTTTCAATGTCATTTCCTGCTGGAATTTCACAGATGCTTTCTGAACCACATCAGGAGATTTTCTGGGACATTTTATCAAGACTTTGTCAACAGTTTTTTCAGTCAATATTCATTCTAGAAATTCTCTGAGATGATTCCATTCACCATCAATGCTGTCCCCTTAAGAAGATGCAGGACATCCCTTTTCTCTGGACCTTCTCCGAGAAAGTCTTGAGGCATACTGGTAGCATCCTTAGCTCTAGGCCAAAAGCTCTCCATTTCAGTCCCTCCTCAGAACTTCATGGCTTGATAAGATGTGCCTTGACATGACCAAACAAGTTGATTATCAATCTTTGTATCCTACCAGTACATCTATGACAGGTGGTAAGAGTGGGAGTGCCCCCTCCTATCAGGTGAAAGGACTCCAAACGTAACTCCTTACCATGAACAAGTGTCATACTTATTCAGGCGGATTACGACATACTCACCAGTGCATATCCAAGACCCTGAATATCCTGAAACCTTCTACAGTGCATCAGACACAGCAATCCATACCTTCAATGGGCTGGTGCAAGGAGTATTAATTCACTGCTCTGTGAAGATCAGCCTTTGAAGGCACCTTCAGGTCTCTGGCAAGTTTAAACCATGGTAAAAATGAACTAGCCCCAAAATTGCAAATTAAGATCAGACTTTTAAATGATAATCTCTTATTAGCATACAACACATTTCGTTCCCATTTTTACCATTGCACCAAACTAAATGACAATAAAATTTGTGCTTCTACTGGTTTCTGTTATTTTGGTTATCTACTTTTTCTTTAATGTTGAAAAATGTGACATGCTATCAAAGCGTTTTCTCATTGCTTACCCAGACAGATGCAAAATACCACCTTATAAAGGGAGCAACAATTTATTTTGTATGAGAAAAAATGATCATTGATTAGGAAGTCAAATCTGGATCCAGGCGCAGGTGGGTACTGCAGATGTTGAAGATTAGAGTCAAGATTGGAGTGGTACTGGCAAAGCACAACAGACCAGACAGCATCCGAGGAGCAAGAGCAAAAGCCCTTCATTAGGAATGAGGCTGGGAGTCTCGGGAGTGGAGAGATAAATGGGAGGGGGGATGGGGGTTGGGCTGGGGAGAGGATAGCTGAGAGTGCAATAGGTGGATGGAGGTGGGCTAAAGGTGATAGGTCGGAGAGGAGGGTGGAACAGATAGGTGCGAAGGAAGATTGACAGCGGAAGATGAGGCATTCTTCCTCCAGGCATCGGTTGGTGAGAGAGAGGTGATGGAGAAGGCCAAGGACCTGCATGTCCTTGACAGAGTGGGAAGGGGAGTTGAAGTGCTTGGTCACAAGGCGGTGGGGTTGATTGGTGCAGGTATCCTGGAGATGTTCTCTGATGCGCTCTGCAAAAAGGCATCCAGTCTCCCCAATGTAGAGGATACCGCATTGGGAGCAACGAATACAATAAGTGACGTGTAGAAGTGCAGTTGAAACTTTGATGGATGTGGAAGGCTCCTCTGGGGCCTTGGACAGAGGTGAGGGGGGAGGTGTGGGCACAGATTTTGCAATTCCTGCAGTGACAGGGGAAGGTGCCAGGATGGGAGGGTGGGTTGTTGGGTGGGGTGGACCTGACCAGGTAGTCGCGAAGGGAAAGGTCTTTGCGGAAGGTGGAAAGGGGTAGGGTGGGAAATATATCTCTGGTGGTGAGGTCCATTTGAAGGTGGCAGAAATGTCGGTGGATGATATGATTTATGCAGAGGTTGGTGGGGTGGAAGGTGGGGACCAAATATGAATACAGCATTACCATGGAGAATTATGGGATTATGATCCTTCCCTGTGGTTCTGTTTAGTTCAAAACAGGTGCAATGGTTATACATTTCCTTTTTGCCTGAAGAGGGCATGTACTTAAGAATGAATATGTGTAACTTCTACCAAATATAAGCTTAAATTAGTTGTTAGTGTAATTCTTAGCACATCCAGAATCGTCTCACAAGTGCTATCCAATCATAGAATCACATTTAATGTTAGCCATTATATTTTAAGTTGCAGAAGCATGGGTTGTTTGAGCACTCTGAGTTCTGCCTATAATGAAACTGTTGTTTCATACATAGGTTAACCTGGAATGTGCCATGATAGTGGGGTGAGGCTGGTACTTTACCAATGGCATCCTCTATGGACAGAGATTGCAAGTAGTTGCTGCTCATGGAGCATGTCTTGAGATTTTGTGGAATGCTCACCAACCTGGAGAAAACACCAACTGTCAGGAAACCACTCTGCCTTCCAAGTCATAAATTGGCACTATCTAGTTTCTCTCTGCTACCTGGGAAAGCAGCCACCTTCATACAAATAAGGTAGGTAATAATGAAATGTCAATTCATACAAAATCTCCTCCCTGCTCACTAGCAAGGTTCTAGCCATTTTAAAACAAGTGGAAAATTGGACTTTTCTTACCATTGATAATCTGTTTCACATTCTCACCATATTTCCCCAATTGTCTTGTCATCGCCTATGTTACGCTTGGAAAACTGAGTCCCATATTTGGTTTGGGCCAAAAACATTTCAAGGTTAAGCCTCCATTGGGAATATGAGCAAGTGGCAAAGTTGGTCAATGTCCAGAAACTAGCACTAGTGTCAATAAAAGCTAACGACCCCACTGAATGGTCAAGGTGAAGGATGCATCTGCACATTAGAACTTGATGAAAATAAGTTACATATTTTGGTGCTTAAATTCCAAGGTGACAATAATAGTTGTAAAGTCATTGTCCAGGAGGACCCATGGGAATGTTCTTAAAATCATTCTGAGAGCTCATTAGAATATATGATTTCATTTTTGTCTTACCATGTCACCGAACTAGCCATAAGGAAGTCTGGGGAAAGGAGAAGAAAATTGAATGGAAGCCATTACAAGCCAGCAAGTTTACATTATTAACAGAGAAGCAGGAAAAGAATTCACATTGGTCCTGACTCAACATTAAAGGTACATTTACAGAATCTTGCTTGACTGACCAATCACTTTAGTGGGAGTGCATAAAGCTTCAGTAGACTGATTCAGGGGATGGCAGTTTGTTATATAAGGAGAAATTGGATCAACTGGGCCTGTGTTCATTAAGTTTAGAAAAGCAACAAGCCATCTCATTGAAAGGTATTACATTCTGAGAAGGCTAGACAGACCGGATATAGGGATAATGTTTCATCTGGGCAAGAGCTCTTGGACTGGTATCTAATGCTGTACTGTGCTGGGAACTCCTGAATACATTCTAAACCCCTTGCTCTGACAGAGGCCTGCTGACAAATATGAGATGCTTCTTGGCTTTGTGTCTGTGCTCAATGGCAGTGCATGACAGCAGTAAATATGCCTGGGATCCATGGCTGAGAGGACAAAGTGCGAAAAGGCAATGCTCCAGCGCTATCTTGCATTAAAAATAAATTAATGAATAAAATTGTATAAATAATAAAATACTGAATAAATTGATATCACTGAAACAGCTTCAAAAGTTGATCTTTGCCTCTCCATAGGCTTCACCCTCTCTGCTCCTCCAGTTGCCGCCATCCGATGTCATCCCTGGGGGCCCTGGCAACGCGCTCTCTTTCTGCCGCCATTGGCTTCGGTGTCCGCCTCCCAATCACGCTGCACGGCTCACACACCTCCTCTGACCATGGCTATCGACTGACAGGGTGGCCTGGCTGGTCTTCCGATGCTGCCGCCGCCACCCACCCGAGATGGCCCAAGCTCATGTAGGAAGAGGCCCCACAGCAACCAAAAACAAATAAAAAAAGGGTGACCAAGCTGGAAAGACAATGATGGAGCCGCATGGGTGTGGTTAGACCTACAGCATGAGCCCACGTGTGGCCAAATCCCACGCTGAGGAGCCAAACGGAGCCCATTCCGCCGCCGCCATCTTGGAAGTCATGATGTTTTGTCCAACCAAACAACCCTGGCAATGCGGCCTGATCCAGTCCGTGAGTTGGGTGCATGCCTCTGAGTGCACAGTGTCTTTGCTGCAACATTGTATCGATAGCTGCCAATGCAACCCAAGGTGCAGCATTGAAATGCAGAAGCATCCTGTGTGTGGATCAGAGGTGTGTCATGAAGGTTCTTACAGGTTGACACGTCAGATGCTAATGGCTGAGATGTGCATATGACTGGTGCCCATGGAGCTTACCCAGACGTTGGTGCTCAGTTTCCAACATAGAGGTTGACCAGACCGAACAGCGAGTTGAATCCACAAAGTGCTCATTTTGGTTTCTTTGGTGAGTTTTCCTGATGCCGGGCTTCTTTGGCAAGTTTGGTATTTAGTGAAGCTGAATATTCAAGGATGAGAGTTGTGTCATTAACAAGGCCTACAACAAGCAATATTGACTGACAGTAGGCATCTCACTACTAACTACATGCTGCTTGTGATAAAAGAAGGCATAAGTTGTTCCCCAAAATCATGATGGGCCTCACCGCACTTGTTCCCTGATTCTGCCATATATCTCACATAACACATGTCGCCCAAACCCCTATAGTATTCTACCTTATGACTCTAAGTTTAAATTTACATATGCTTTCTTCCTTACCACAGCTCATCAAAGCATGACATCCATCGGGTAGATCTGTTACAACCACCCTTTTTGCTCTCTTTCTTGGTAGGGATCTCCAGTATCTGCTTGCTCTAAAGGTAATCTAATGAGAAGAGGCCCCTCTCTTAAACAAGATGTAGTGTATTGCATGATGTCAGCAAGATACAGGAGACATTGGTATAAGGGATATTGTTACTGTGACAATGAAGGAGACCTCAATTATGGATTTTACTCCTTTGAAATCCAAATCTATCCTCTCATCAGAATCCATGTGCCATCAACATATTTGACAGTGCTTAATGCACTCCTCAGCATTAACCCTTTCAGACCTTTAAACCTTTATAAAACAAGTCACAACAACAATAATGTACCACATATAAATGCTGGCATGCAGGGCAGATCTAAGCGTAGAACTCATGCAACAAGGTAAAAGCAAAAACGGAAAACCCATGAACTCAGATTCATGCATACCCTGAAGCCTTAATTTGACTGTGAAATACACCCACCAAACCCTTACAATGTACTGCTGTAGTGTCCCATTCTGACAAATGTTAAACACTGTGGTTATAAATGAAAATTTTGTGCTGGAATTCAGTTAGTTGATGGTCCTTTAATATCAACTATCATAATGCTAAGTGTGCAGTACCATACCCTGACCAAATTTTGAGGCCACTCACCATTATGAATAAATAGTAGTTATACAGTTAGGGATCAATCTTCTGATGGAACGAAAATGGTTATGGAGTCCACTGAAGACAGACAAGACAAATCAATAAATGGCAAGAACTATAGGCAGCAGCCATTATCAGGAAACAGATATCCATGGAAACAGAAAACAAACACAGAACAATTTGATAACCTAATGTTGATTGATTTTTCTGCTGAGGTTTAAGAATTAATCAGGAAGGTAAAAAGAGAAAAAAACTATAGCCAACAGTGAAGCAAGGAGTTAACAAAATGGTAAACTGTATGATCTATTTGCAACTCAGTCCAATAACAAGTTCCCCTTCAAGCCACATATCATTCTGACTTGGAATTATATTGTTCCTTCACTGTCCTGGGATCCAATCCTGGAACTACCTCTGCTATATTCCCCTTCAAGCCACATATCATCCTGACTTGGAATTATATTGTTCCTTCACTGTCCTGGGATCCAATCCTGGAACTACCTCTGTTATATTCCCCTTCAAGCCAGATATCATCCTGACTTGGAATTATATTGTTCCTTCACTGTCCTGGGATCCAATCCTGGAACTACCTCTGCTATATCAGGACTCCAGTAGTTTAAGAAGGTAGCACACCACAACTTTCTTACGAACATCATAGATCGGCAATCAATGTTGACCCAGTCAGCAACACCCATATCCTATATAAGAAAGCAGGAATAACAACACAAATCAAGATGGGGAAATTCAAATGTGATAATTCATGGTTTCTGCATTCAGTGTGATATATTCAGTCTCAAAGCATTTGAAATGTAAATCTATCATAGAATGCAGCATGTACATTGGGCACGTTGGATGACAAAAAGTCAAGTCTCAAGATGGCAGTAATATGGAGCGGAGGTTATGTTACAGCAATGTAGAACTCTGGTTAGACTTCTTCCAGAGTGTTGGATTCAGTTTTGGGTGTCAAAACTCAGGAAGGATACATGAACCCAATGGGGGACCTATGCAGAGCAGTTTCACGAGAATAATAATTGGGAAAAGTTTATGTGTTCATGGATAAGAGCATCATTTGTAAGGCCTGAATTTATTGACCATCAATAACTGCCTTGAGAAGGTGATAGTCAACTTCTTGAACCAATGTAGTCTATGCAGTCTAGATATTAGAAAATGAGACCCAGGATTTTGCCATAACAAGGGATAGTGTGTGGCTTGGAGGGGAGCTTACAGAAGAGAGTGCCCTCATATGTCCGCTGATTTGATCTTCTAGATAGGAATGGTTGCGAATTTGAAAGTTGCTGCAATGCATCATGTTGCTGATGCCACTGTGTGCCAGTCATGGAGGCAGTAAATGTTTCAGGTGATAAATGAGGTTGCAATCCACTTCGATGGCATGTACAATTGGGAGCTTCTAGTTCATGAAACTATATTCAATCAGGTAAGAGGTGAGTACTCCATCACACTCCGGACATGTGCCTTGTAGATGAAGGTTAGACTTTTGTGAGTAAGAAGGTGCATTACTTAGCATAAAATTTCCAGCTTCTGACCTGTCCTTCCAGACACAGTTATATATATGGCCGATCCAGTTCAGTTTCTGGTCAATGGGAACCTCGCTGGGGGCATAAGTGATTGTTTATCCTCTTCCTGAACTGAGTCCTTCTTTGTAGATGCCTATTTAATGTACTGACCTGTCTAACCTCAGCCCCTACTGCAGTGTTTGCCACCGCTTCCGCCCCCCACCAACGCCACTCACCTCCATTCTGCTGACACGCCCCCCACAGATCCCACTGTCACCAT